>NC_137503.1:17417500-17430000 GCF_041902795.1 Electrophorus electricus
CGTTCCAACCTGCCTCCCAAGCAGTAATTTTTGGCTTATCTTGTGAGGCAAGTTCGTTACACAAACCACCATCTTTTGATGCGGAGGGTGGGGGACCAGTGCCGTCTCTTTGGTAATGACTGTCCCCTTCCATACGTCCATCTCCCACAGTCATTCCGCTACCCTCCATTTCCTCGTTTTTGAGTATGTCCATCTGCAGTCCTTGCCTGTGGTCATAATCCAGATCATCGCACGCAGCGAAGCCCAACGCTTCCTCATCAGTTGCAGCTTGAAAGCCCATTCTGGCGAACATGCCACTCACCTTTGCCTGCGATTTATTGGTAACTGTGGAAGCTGCGTTGGACAGCTTGTTAGAGATCTTGCTGCGAATTAACGTCGCCATGTTTCTTTTGTAACAGTTTTCCAGACACCTGTATGGGTATAATCTGTATGTTATAGTTTAGTCAAGAGCAAATATCCTTTGACTGAGCATAAAAAATAAACAAAAACAATGCGAAAATGATTATTTTTCTGAGGTTTAGTTATCTTCCGTTTTCGTTGAAAGTGCACGCAGTATTCTTGATAATCCCTTGGATCATGTCACCTTCAAAGGTCAGTACCTGGTGCCTGCATCGTACCCACGCGCTTCTTCTTTTTGTTTGCGTTCTTTGGTGCGTTTACCAGGTGAAAGTAGGTCTATCCAAACGTGCGTAAAATCATATATCGAATGGATTTTCAGTTGTTGGTCGCTACGGCACTGTTGCCAAAGTTGTTTTTTCGAAGCCGTTAATCGTGTGAATGCAGTACGCGGGAGCCTAAAGATGGAGGGGAGGAGGCACATGTCATCATCAGCTTGCCAATGTGAAGACTCTGCCGCGTAAAACACGTCTCTGGACTCCAGCACGCGCCGCCACCCCGCAACAGAAGAGAAAAAAAAATTTGGTGCATTTCTGGGGGAGGCGCTTACGGTACCTCAACCTCCACCCCCTTCTCACCATATACAGTGTACCTTAAACCAAGGACCAATGACAGCCTGGCTCTGCCTGGCTGTCCAAGTCTTGCATAAGTTATATATATATTTTTTATATATATATATATATATATATATATATATATATATATATATATATATATATATATATATATATATATATATATATAAAAAACGGGATAAGGGGGATAAGGTATTGTGCGCCTCAGGTTCATGCACATTCACGTCGGACCGGCTTTCAATATGAGACTGGAAATATTTTACTTATTTTTTTCTTTTAGAAATGTGCACTATTGGTCATTTATTTAGCGATTTTATATGGCAAAGGATTAACTTTATATACTTTACTCCAGATCAACTAAGGACCGATCGGCTTCACGGTGATATGGGACATTTAAACAATTTTGAAATCGGACTGAAATAATCTCCCCTCCCACTTGGAATTGAAGATAATGACTAAAATAGGTCGATACTTCAGATGTTGGCTATAGGAACATGTTTGTCCAGTAGGCTACCTGCAGTGACGAAATCCCGGCTTTTGGATTTCTAGTCGGATATGAGATTAAAAACACTAACAAATTCTCACGCGTTTGCTACATTGTCCAAAAAGGGATTCTCATGAGCTTTTAATGTACTAAAATTGTGTGACTGAGGAGGACTAGACAAAAATATTACTCTTTTCTGACTCAAGTCTTTCTGCTCTGAAAATCATTAACTACAAATATATACACTTATTTATAGTTTTGATGACCGTATCCACGTCAAATTCGAGCCGTCCTATTCATTATCGGTTATATTTCGTTCAAATATTTCTAATGTTTTTAATTTAGCTTTTTTATTTAGTTCTTTGGCTATAGACACGCACGCGCACATAATGCTGAAGATACTGCTTTGTTTACTATAACAAGAAACAAAGCAAAAACTATAAAATTAGACATTATGCTGAAGTGGTTTTTGGTTGGGTGTCTAAAAGATTTTTATTAACATCTTCTTAATGCACACACACACGCATATATATATATATATATATATATATATATATATATATATATATATATATATATATATATATATATATATATATATATAAACTCAAATACTGGCCTATGATCTACGGAATTATTAATGTAAATGGCTGAGTAAATGCTTGAAATTTGCATAGCGTGCAACACATTTCCGAGGCACCTGGCAAAGGGACTGCGACACTTGGAATGCGCCACATTTCTCCGTTAGCCAGTGTTGAGCGAAAGTTAAAGAGAAACACACATCAGCTAGTGTGGAAACATGGTCATATATTTTTCGGGAAAAGCATTTACAGGACTATTTGAAGGCTACCTTTGATCATAGTCTTTATATAACAGAATTTTAATTATCATTAGAGTTTTCAGTAGGGTGGAAGAGCAGCGTCTAAACTGTCAATGTTTTTGTTATTATAGTGAAAGAATGAATGCTATTTTCAAGGGTTTTAAAATGCAACTGTTAAATGTTTCATCTAAATGTACATGTTATTTATATGCCCTTTGTTTATTATCTCGTTTAAATGAATATTATTTGTTTCAAAGTCTTTTTATCGTTTCTCCGATTAGTGTAATTTTTTTCTTACTGGACTGAAAGCGGCTCTACGGCTTCTGTTTGCCCCTTGGGAGCGGGGGGTGTAAATCGTAGCCGTGTTATCAGCCTAGTGCAGACCTCTGATATGTACTCGCGTCACTCTGATTTTATACTCTGCCGAAAAACAATCTTGAACAGAACAAGGCTCTCGGGAAGGGAAAAGATCAGTGCATATTATACGGGCAACAACAATCACAATAACCATTATTATTATTATTATTATTATTATTATTATTATTATTATTATTATTATTATTTCTATTCTTCTTCTTCTTCTTCTTCTTCTTCTTCTTCTTCTTCTTCTTCTTCTTCTTCTTATTATTATTATTATTATTATTATTATTATGATAAGACGACGTCTTGTCATTTTTATTAATACTATATTATGTCTGCTATTTTTGAACCGTCGTAGCAGAATTAGCATTATTATAGGCATTGAAATTGCCAATTTTCTCTTAATCGTATAGCGTGGAGATGGCTACGATTGATTTCGGGAAACCTCAGAACTGACGTCTGTCATAAAATGGTGTATTGGCGCAACGCAGAGTCTGTGGAGAAGGGTTTAAACACACACACACACACACACACACACACACACACACACACACACACACACAAAGTCAGTATCCCCACAGCCACTATAAAAATGTTGAAAATATATTTTTCTCTACGCCATCGCATTTTATATCAAATTATATACAAAATATAAAATTACTGGATGAATTTCAAATCTGAACAAAACACAAGGTTCTTCTCTTCTTTTTCCAATCTTAATAATGTATGTTAGTATTTAGTGCAAAGACGATGTTGCGATATCTTAGATCAGAGAGAAACCGAAAGGTCTAAGGGGGTAGGGGGAGCATGTGTGTGTGCATCAAGCGTAACAATGGGCTGACAACGCTTTTCAGTAATGCAGAACTGATGTGCTCTCAGGCAGTTTATTATCCATCAGAGAGATTATGGAGGACAATGGGGGGTCAAGGTGTTTCTCCCATGAGCCCATTATGTACATCATATCTCTCTTCCAGAACACCGACTTCAGCCTCTTGTACAACACAAGACAATATTTACAATCACGTGTGTTTTCCCCAGAGAACGATCTCAAATTAGTTGGTCAGTGCTACTGCTACCGTCATTCTTTTGGGCTATTTGAGTGGGATCTGTCATTTAGTCTTCATGCGCTACCAGATTTCAGATCAATGATCAACTCCATAACGGTTTTTCCTCGACTGCGTAAGAATGCGTCCAGCACAAAATGTCAATCAAACTTCTGTTCAGTGGGATGTCCAGGTTCCACCCCACCCCCATCTCCCCAGAACAAACAAACAAACAAACACACACACACACACACACACACACACACACACACACACACACACACACACACACACACACACACACACACACACACACACACAGTCATTATTCCTGTAGCCAACACAGTCTGCTTTTTCCATTACACACTTGACTGAGCTGGCTTATGGTCACTGTGAGCTAAGCTATTGTATTATATCACTTTCCTATATTAAATATTCATTATTTAGCTTGTGACACTGCACAGACACGATAAGATGTGGAGAAGTTTATAAACTTGCAAATTTATTTTGCTAGAAAATATTAGCACGACATAATTTGCATGAATAGAAACAAATGCTTAAGATTATGGCTAGTATAGCTCGTTCGTATTTCTTATGACTTCATTCGCACAGATTCGTTCATTCCAATGGCACATCTGTCATTCGTACTAATTACTGTTCATATTTGTGATCTTACAATGACATAATAGGCTACGGCTTTATCGCACAATGCGGTTTACCGGTACTGAGAAAAGCAAAACAGTGAGCATGCATGCAAAGGAAAGACGGACATATTTTACGTAAAATATCCATGGCAGCACATAAAACACACAATTGATAATCTATAAACCAAATAAAAGCGGTGCTTTCGCAGAAGGACAATATTCTTACAGGATATTACTGGATACCTTTATGTATGTATTACCGTGTTCTCATTCTTTATTGTTTCTATCTCTCTCCCTCTCATTTTCTCTTTGTAATTGTGTGGCAGTTCTGTTCAAAGCCAGAACTGAATTTAATGCCGACTTCTGTGGCCTCCTTCTTGATAGAGCAGCAAAGCAGAAAATAACACATAACACACTTCATTTAGTGAGCGAATCTAAAAAGACGTATGTCCCTGGGGTCTACGGTGCTACTGAATTAGCCAATCACCATAAATGGGCTACCCTTTGAATCCATTATAATTTGCATTACAATCACATCTACATTATAGGGCTGATTTCCAAGTAGAAAAAATATGTTATTTGAGAATCACAAGTGTACTTACAAATATGGTTTTAAAAAGTGCTCACCTCTTATGTTTACCTTGCTTTTTTCGGCAGGATAATTAATTCAAATTGAACATTAGAGATAGTCTTTTTCTTTAACTAAGTTACTTTTTATATGTGATGCTATATTACTATTAAAAATCCCAAATAATGTTACATTTCTAAGGATGATGGTGTGAGTAAAAATAATAACCAGCAAATGCATGTTTTAGCCTTTACTTACTAGACTGACAACTTGAGATATCCTAAAATGTCATTGTTAATGTCAACTAAACCAGTTACGTCCTTGTTGATGAGACCAAAATAAAACCTTCACTCCCAATACACTTTCAGTTATAACAATTCACTCAAGCTAAACTGCACTTTGATACACACAAATACACACTCAAATATTCAAAACCCAGGAGAGTGAAATCCAGGTGGTCTTGTGGTAACCACTTAAAAGCCTTTTCATTTATCCTAATGCGCCTGTTTAATGGCCTATTATGAGTTCCCAGGAGAAATGCAGCTTAATATTAGCCCCGCTTATGCTGGTCATGCCATTGAGGACTGCTCATGTACTCATTGTAATACTGCCCTTATAGAGGCTTTTAAATAGTGCAATACTGTAGCTAATAGTGATATTCCTACGTGAAGCTGAATACTAAGTACAGTTATCAAAACAGACTATTTTAACTCTTATTTCCCCCTTTTTAAAAGAATAAAAATGTTCATGTTATTTTATTGTGATATGGATATCTTTTTCCTGTAAAAACTGCAAAATTACACACACACACACACACACACACACACACACACACACACACACACACACACACATTTTAATCTTTTTTTCTCCTCATTCTCTTTCCTCATTCTTTTTCTCCTCATTCTTCTTTCATTGTAACACCAGTCATTCTTCATTCGAGTGTGACCCATATGTATCATAGTTGTGCCTTGGTGTTTTCAGATTCTAGGAGCGATTTTCTTTTTTCTGTTTGTGATTTTTCCAGACATCATTATTTCAGAAGACCTGACTGACTCCATGCACTCTATCATTTTATCCAACCGCAACCCCTGCACATCATCACCTGGCTGCTGTCTACCCCCTGCCTAGACACATTAACATTGTAATTGCCTTTTAACCCCTTCCTTTGAACACACAATAAAGTGGTCATGTCCTGAGGGATATAAAGCCTGAGGCCTACACAATCAACACAGCAATCTGTTTCCATTATACAGAGCTAACAGCTACAGCTTCTGAACTTAATAAACTGAAATGTTGAATTAGTTTAAAATACTACTTTACTTTAATACATTTTTTTTTCTGCACCTTGAGATCAAAACCCAGCCTAAGAAATGTCATCTATTGCTCAGAGATAATCAAAGTAATAATCATGGCAATCTTGCCAATCAGTTGAGCCACCTGAAAGGTTTGAAACTATAGCTGATCCTAAAACATATGAGTCCAGATGGCTTTACTGAAAGTAACAAAGTAACAAAGAAAAAATGCTCTTCCACCCAGTGTAGTAATTATAGTAATTACAGCAACATTGAACTACAACTTTGATCATGAAACTAAAGCACATGTCTCTTACCCACATTAAACATACACATCCTATACAAAAGAAGTAAGTATGAGTGATTTTATTTCAGTTAGTGTGTAAGTTAGTCAAGACAAATGTGAAAAAAAAAAAAAATTTAAAAACAGTTTATATATATATATATATATATATATATATATTGTTTCTACACGAACAAGGTCTTGCAGTGACAAAACAGACCCAAAAAGCAAGTAATCACTGTGCTAGCAACCCATTTCAGGAATTATCATCATTACCAACCCTGTTTAGAATAGGCCTGCTTTCCATTTGCATTCAATTTCCCTGAATGACTCATTAATATTCAAAGCTCTCATGTTTCATGGAGAATCCAGACTGAAAGGTTCCATGTTATGATGTTCATTGGGTGCAAAGTCTTTGATTTTATTGAGTCCAATCAAGGGTAGAAAGTGCTTTTATAGGAGCATGGGTGAAATAAGATGAATCTTGAACATCAATAACCACAATTTTTTGAGGCACAATCACACTTCGTAAACTCCTGCCACCTGCCATACAATTCAAAGCTACACCATGAAAGCATTATTGATTTTCGTGTCGATGTGTGAGACGCTGCCCAGGAACTGAAGTAGTAGTGTGAAATGTTCCTGTCATATAATTTTTCAAGTCCAATAAAATACCATCCTAGGCTTTTACAGTGTTATAGAAGTCCTTATGAATAAACACACTATAGAAAATATCCATCTAATAAACAAAGCTGTTGGAAAAATACGTAAATCAACTATAATTATAATTTAGTTTTAATCTGAAAATATGATTAGGATCTAAATATTTTTGTTCTATATGCCTTTACATTTTTAAAAGCATTTTTGCAATTTATTCTTTATTAGTTTTAGCCAGATGTCCACTGTAGACCTCCATATCACATAGTAGCCAACTTGGATAAGCTGACTTGTACGTTTGCTCAGTGGCAAATGAAGGTGAATATGTTCAGTGGCACAAATTGCTGCTGTCAGACTATGTTAAAGGATAGTTAAATGCATTTAGAAAAGCATAGACTTTTGCCTATGTTATAGATTTTATTTGATCATTGTATTTAAAAGGGAAAAAAAACACTTCATCCAAATCTATGAGAATATGGCCAATTATACTCTCAGGATGTCCAGCCAGTCTAGCCACAGATAATTGTATTTATACTGGATATTGAAGTTGGGTATAAACAATGTCTTAGCTGGTTGAACTGCTATGGAACCAGAACCACAAGTTATATATATTCCCTAAGGCATGTAATACAAAATTCAAGTCCTACAAGTACTGCAAATCTAAATGATGCAGTCTTAATACATTAACATCTATGGGTCCCAGGGGCTCACTTTTGTTCTTGACCCCAGCTCTCCATTTCAGGCTCTGTGGAGGTGGCACAAGAGACACAGAGTTAACCCTGGAGCAGCTGTAAATACTCCCCACTGAAACTCATCAATAAATGTACACAATGTACAAGTGTGTCTCTGTGTGTGTTATCTTGAGATTGGTGGGCTGCACTGAAGCTATGCCCATCAGATGTAGCAAAGTAGATGAAGAACTATCCTATTTGTCTGCCTGATAAAATTCACAGAAAAATATTCTATCAATCCCAATAGGTCTTGTAATGTCATCTCTAGAGTATTTGGTGCCATATGTAAATATATGTGACAGGTGCAACTTGCATAATGTATCATAAAAATTAAATGCTTGTCTTTGAAAGATGCCTTGCATATGAGCTGGACACCCACATGGGTGTCCAAATGGGAGGGACCACAGAGAATGGTGAAGATCAAAAAGTATAGGTTGCTATGTCCTCCAGATGTAGCAAAGTATCTGAAGCAATATCCCACTGGAACCTCCAGATCCAGACAGGATTACATTTTGTTCAAAAAGTGCTGAAATTTATATTTTTCTTCAGATCTGCTGTTGCTGTTTATACGTCACATATGCTTTTCTGTAATCAACAAAGAAACAAGCATGATAGGCCATTCCATTTACTGTGTCCCTTAGTCAAAAATCCCTATGTTGAATATGTTATGATTCTGCTTGCAAGAAAATTTCTCTTTTCTGTGACAGTGAGAGATAGTTACAATAAGGAACCAGAGAGTGACTGATAACTTTTGGTTTCTCCAGCTGTCCCCAATGTAACTGTTGTAACATGGACCACCTCTCTCCATGGTTTCATTATACTGAGGTGGTAAAGTTGAATGCATCTGTGAGGTGAAGAACTTACCAAATTTCACTTTATAGTGAGGCATTACAGTAGTTCAATCTGGAAGTGATAAACTCATGGCTTAGCTTTTCTACATCATGTAGTATATTTCTAATCTTTGTAAAGTTCCTGACATTGAAAAGGGCGGTCCTAGAAATATAATTTTCATGAGTTTTAAACGAGAGCCTGGGACTAACAAGAAGAATTAGTTTCCCTGTCACTTATCAACATTTTAACCTGCTACTGGATATTAATTCCCATTAAATCCAAAAAAGGATTTCTCTTGCCTTTATACATGTTAGCTTTGTTAGTTTAGTGAATGAAAAATTGTAAAATTATCTTAATTTTCCAGAAAATATATAAGTAGACAGTACTTTTCAGTCATGGAACTGTCACATAAAATGAAGAAGTATTTTCATGTTTCTGTCATAGGCATATAACGTGCAGGAAAAAAGGTATAAACAGTGTTTAGTGAAAGTAACAAAATGAAACTGAACATAAAACTGCCAATGAACACAAAGGAAAGCCAACATAATGACAATGACTGACCATTTTCGGAAGCAGCTGTCTCTTATTTGTTGTCTTTTGCCATTTTGCTTATGCTTATGTTCAGTTGCTACTTCTCTCTTTTAAACAGGCTTGGCAGCCTGGCATGTCAGCCACCTGAGGACTGAGAGATGGGTTTGCTGCTCCACCCTGGTTCCAGGCAGGGAAGTACTCCCTGGAATTACTTGGGGGGCTAATAGGCCCCGGGCCCTGCTCTCAAAGGACTGACTGGTCCATGCCTGACCACAATGCGGACAGGCCGGTTGTTCTGGAGGCCTGTCTAGGGGCTGTGTGAGCATGGTGGCAGTTGCCCAGTTGATCAAGCATCCCCACTGATGCAAGAGAATGCCAGCCTTGAGCCCAGTTGTTGAGAGGGGGCTCTGTCAATGTAGAGGGGTGATTCCCTGCCTGTAGCGTGGGGCCCATCCAATGTAGGGGGGTGCTGTCTCTGCACTCTATTAACCAGGGGACCCAGGTGACAAAACAGGGTGACCGACTGGGGCCAAGAGGGTCCCCTAAAGGGAACTGGGTGCCATCTCCATGCATCACTGTGATGCCAACCTTAAGGTCCCCATTGAGGAAACAGGGCGCATCTCCGCACATTCTTACTAAATGAGTTGGGTTTTTTTTTTTTCCATGACTGTTATCAGTCATTGTCGATATGGCTTTCTTTTCTCCATTTAGTGCACTTTTATGTTTGGTTCCATTTTCATTTATTTATTTAAAATCATCAGTTGTAGACTCATGTTTGCTTTCTTTCTTTTCCAGCACGTTCTATGCCTGTGTTATGACCCTGTCTACGGGATGAGGTTGCAACAACAATGTGATAAGACTCGTAGCAGGATGGTATGTGGAATGACTAATCACTGGACTGGACTGGTAGATGAGGTGAAACATTATGTATTTAGAATGGTGAACACATATATACACAAACACTGATTAACTTCAGGAGTGGCTAAATGCCAACATAACAAACAAAACCCACACTACAAAAGAAACACCACAACTAACTACACAGGACAAAAATAAAGTACAATCCCACACTAACTCCCTGACAATAAACAGACAATAACCCCAAACCAACAGGCACCACTCCGTTACAATCAGTAACTATATATATAAACATACATTAGAACATTACTATCACAGGGATTACAATTATAAACAAAACACAGGCAATGCTCACATACAGATCTACACATACAAAAACACAAGCTGACTTGGGATATCACAAAACAAGGTAAACACAGCCAAGATTACAATTTCACAAATCATACACTGTTAAGCCATTTCTAGTATGAGCTTGGGCAAGCTGCCGTCCTCTCCCAGCAGGGTCCTTATATAGGCCACAGTAATCATTTAAGGTAGGGCAGAGCCAGTAATGAGGTGCACTGCAGCAGTCCAGGAGTGCAACACCTCCCTCCTTAAGTGTGAGACCTGTGGAAGAAAAAAAACAAAAAACAGAACAAACTCCAGCATACCTTAATCCCTCAACAAGGTGTCAGCAAGCACATTCTCTAAACCCTTTTTATGAACTATCTTGAGAGGAAATCCCTGAATGATCATTGACTTAGCACATAAGTCATTGGTTAGAGTTACGCATCTGGTTCAAAAACAGCAAAGGATTATGATCAGTATAAACAGTAATCAGATCTAAACTACCATCAAGATAAACTTCAAAGTTTTGTAGAGCAAAAAGGAGAGCAAGGGCTTCTTTCTCAATGGTACTATAAGCTAACCGATGTTTTACAAACTTCTTTAAAAAGTAACAAACAGGGTGGTCAGTAATAGCTGAATCCTCCTGTAGGAGTACCACACCTGCACCAGTACCACTAGCAAGTTTAAAAGGCTTTGTAAAATCTGGAGCAAGCAATATAGGTTAACTACACATAAAATGTTTCACAGAGTCAAAAGCATTTTGGCAAATTGGACTCCATACAAAAGAAGTGTTTTTGCATAAAAGCCAGCCTTCTCCAAAAACCAATATAGGTCCCATTTTGGTGTCATTATAGGGAGGAAAAGTGCAGACCTTCACCATCTGCTGATTGTGATGGTTAAAATACAGTTGACTGACTGGTGCAATAATGTGAAACATACATAGTGACAAATGTAACAGACAATAAGGCCAACATGAAACATGTTTCACAACCCATATTGTGCATTACCTCAAATTAATTATTTTCTTGCATACTAATGCAGCTAATATGTTATTTTCCTTCCCTATACTGAACAGACACATTACATTTTAGCATATCTCAAACATTGCAAGAAAAAACAAAAATGTCTGTATTTAAGAGTCCCCTATCATGGAAAACTGAATTTCCCTCACTTTATTAAAATAAAGAATTTGGAAGTAATATATTTTTGTTAAATTTTCAAAACACACTGTTTACTCTCATAGTCCATATTATGGAATCTAAACTGCAAAAACAGCCCATTTTGAAATCATTGTTTCTCTCATGTCATGATTTTACTTTGCTGTTTTCAGGCAGAATTCAGCTCTGGGTGCTTTTAGAATAAGGCACAATACAGGGTAGCCAATCAGAACAAAGCTAATTTTTGTTATATCTTTCTTAAAGAAAGTGTGGCCAGATGATATCAGTGTGCTAAAACAACTGACATGTTTGCTGCAGGACCTTCTTCAGCACCCGATGATGGTGGTGGTGGGCACAGTGAGGAGGAAGAGGAGCAGGAGAGAATTGAGGGCAGGAGTGGAGGGATTGCAGAACTTGTGCTAAGCAGAAGCTAATAATGGGCCTGGCTCAACAATATGCCATGAGAGATATGGATTGTTTGGTATACATATTCAGGGGAGCACGAAGATAGGTGGTGCGTATGATTGACTGTGGTGGGGCAGTCTGAGCCAAAATGCCAGCGATTAAATTTTATTGTCTCAGGGCAGCCCTGGGATTATCTAAATTATTGCTCCAGTGTGTGTAACATAAAATGTACATATGTATTCTGGGCCTAATCCATACACTAATTTATATGACATTAACTGTTTAACATCATAAATACATTTTCTGCTTCTGTATGAATCAAGTAATATGGTTACTAGAAAAAATCACAGCAAAAGCAAAACTGGATAAACTGCTGTTGTTGCTAATGTTTTTGAATGCAGGAAGTATTCTATAAAGATATCTGTGAAATTCTCTAGTAGGGAAGCTGTGGATATAAGGGTCTTCAGAAGTTGACAATTATGAATGACACATTTTCCAACAAGGGGAGAAAAAAATATTTTCATTAAACTTATGT
>NC_137503.1:17432500-17500000 GCF_041902795.1 Electrophorus electricus
AGTGAGAGAATGAAAGAGAGCCAGAACTAAAGCTCATTTTAACTCAAAGGTTTTAAATCTATGGTGAGTAAATAACAGAATTCCGCAAATGTTTCTAAAGCAATGATGGGAAAAGATTTCATTATTGTTATGGAAATAAAAAGAGACCAGATGATCCCAATTTAAATTGTGAAAAGATCTAAATTTAAATGAATATGAATTTCAATCTGTTTGAATCGATATTGTGCATGTATTTAATTAATTTGAATTTGCAGCAGTCTTTATTACAAAATAGTTAATACTGAATTAAAAACTAAATACAAAAATAAATATTAGATTTTCATTATTTTATTTTTAAATCCAAACCTCTAAGCAAAGGACTCAAGAAGAAATAAGTGATCTTCTATATACTATAGAACTTATTCCTAGCCGCTCTCAAAATTTTATCTTAGCTGGCATTATTTTATTTTTATACTCCATGAATTCATAGTAGCTACAAATTTAGGAAAACTGGGATCTACTTGGAAACACCGGATCACAATCATCTTGAGAATGATATGGTCATAGGTTCCAAATTATAAAGTTGGAAGGAGAAAACAATTCTAGCCATCTTTGCCTTTTGTGACAGTTTATTTTTTCCAAGACCTACAATACAACTCAGTGTAACTACATAGTTTTATCACCACTTACTGAAGGATCACCCTTTCAGATAAGTGCTCTGCCTTCCCCATTTTTTTAAAATCTCAGAATGCATCAGAAATAGTAATGTAACAGGTAAGAGCCAATTGGGAAGGAGCCGCAGGACATCACTCCGTTCACTATGCAGCAATTGCATATATCCGTATCCCTTATCTATACTACTATCAAATAAACATATTTTTAATGAATTTATGAATTATATTGTACATTTTAATATGACAATTATTTTCTTTTACACTATTGTAAAATTCAACATTTGGAGGATTATCAGTATTTCATATATGTTTTATATACATACATTACATTTTGTTATTGGTTTGAGTTTTTATCAATACATCTTTACATCTGGTTTCTTGAGTACATTTGATGCATAGCTTTTTTTATGGAAATCTTTTTGCAAAATTGTACTAATGCTATTTTGCATATATAGAGATTGTGCAAACCAAACTCTTTTAATCAAAATAATTTCCTTGAGAATGGATGAAACAGTAATTTAAATATCTTTGAAGCTCTTTGATTGGATCTGTTTTTTCCCCCTGTACTGATTCCAGCCTGCCATGTTGAAGATAGCATTTTGCTAGCTTATGCACAGGCTTAATTTACATGCTAATTGATGATCTATGATTCTTTATAGAGGTGTGCTTGGCACGTGTGTGTGTCTGTGTGTGTGTCTCTGTGTGTGTGTGTGTGTGTGTGTGCGTTTCAGACATACTAAAAGTGTAACTTTTTCCTGAATGCATACCTGCTTAAGTGCGTTCAAATGCCATCAAAATAATCTGTTTTTTTTTTTTTTGTTGTTTTTTTCAGGACAAGTAAGGACCATAGCATGGTTAATGGAAATAAACACTATCCTTCACATACACACAATAAAGAAAACCCCTCTCACACATGTACACACAAAGGAGAAATGAAAAAAGCTAGAGAATGGGCCACTAAATGATCCATGGCATGTTGCTAGGTAACACCAGGCCTGGATGCTACAGATAAACGAAAGAATTTCACAGACACTGGAAGACATAGGGAGACATGATACAAAGTGAATGTGGGGGATGGTATGGAAAAATGATAGATTGGAAATGGCATTCATTTTGTTTTCTATCTATCTCTCTCACACTTGTCTTTCTCAGACTCCTATCTTGTCCACCTTACTCACAAGAATATAGATACTCAAATCTGTCTACCCTACTACTGCATGAATATTGCATATTTTCCCATATCCACCTTCCTTTTGGTAATGCTTGTTTCTTTCCTCTGCCATGTTTTTATTAGTTTTTCTCTTGCTTTCACTCTAAATGAATGTCCTTCCTTATTTTCTCATATATACATAGTTTTTTGAACTACTTTCTGTCTTCTGATGACAAACGTGATTCATGTTCCACATCATTTGGCAGCACACAAAGGGAGGGTTATTTCAGCTCAGCTGTGTGCTGTAAAATTATTGTAAAGTGGAAAAGTGGCCCTCTGACTGCTGATCATGTGACCAGGGCAAGCTGGAATACTGAAATGTGATTTGTGGAGAGCACTCTGTCAGCACAAAGACACAGATTGCTAACCATCTAAAAATTGCACTTATTCAAAAAACAGGAATAATCAAAGGCTGGACATAGCCCCCATTCTCATCTTTTATCCTCTATATCCATCTATAACCTTATACTCTCTCTGTAGCCCTTCTCCGCTCTTTATTATTATTCTTGGTTGTATAGTGTGCTTTAAATATAACATTAAACATGTGATATACATGTTAAATAATGTGTGTAAGTTACATATTTTACATATTCTATGGGATGTTTTTGTGTAAATATATATGTGTGTGTGCATGTGTGTAGATGTGGGAAGTTGCCCATGTACTAGCTTGGTCTTTAGTGTTAGTGCCTGTGGGGTCTGTAAGCTGAATATGTGACCTAGATACATTTATTAGAATGCCAGAAGGGTTCTTCGTCCAGTCTTTGTGCTTGACTAATGAACTGTGAGCTAGCAAAAACACCATAGCTGGATATTTGAGTATAATGTGTATAATAACTTTGGGCAACATTTTTTAAAGAATTTAAACAATAAATGTACTTTCACTTTTGATTTGATTTGACTTGATTTAGTCCACTTGAAAAAACTATTTTCTTTATGCATATAAAATTTGCAACTCTTCAGACTGGCTAGCTCCCACAGCTGTAAATTATTAATTTTCAGTTACTTGAATGAAAATTCCTATTCTGATTGGTTTCATTCAGCTATTATTAAAAGTATTAAAGTAATTATTTGCATACAGACATTCAGGTTTGCTTATTAAAGTGTCTAGGACTGTGCATCAGAGAATAATATATACAAAGAATAATATATTTGCTTATTAGCAGATGGTTCTCTTTCCAGCAATTTGTAATAAATACACTTAATATGATCACACGTTTCTCCGTTATCATTTGCAGCTACTGCTTGTTAAACATATTCGAGTAGTGCCTGATTCTGTGGAAGGTTTAGATAGCTGCAGGCAGGGAACTAGTGTTGTCCAGAAGGTCAAAGAAGACCAAACTGTGAAGCATTTGTGAGGTACAGGACAGAGAAGTGCTATACTAATTAAATGCTGCAAAAATGTTTTTAACTCTTGCTAGGGCACACAGAGAGTGAACCCTATGCAATAAACAATCTTAAGAAGCCAAAATAACATTACATTATATTACATTGCATAACACTACATAACACTGAATAGCTTTACTGTACAGGACAGAATACAAATCAAAAATCTATCCATCACAAGAACAATGTTAGTGTCACGCTCGCAGACTGGAGCGTTCCCCATTCCCCTGTCAACCTAACCACTTCCTTGTTTTGCCACTTGTCTGTTTCTTTGGTTTCCTGTCTTCTCCCCTTTAGCTCCAGATGATTCTTGTTTATCCTTCGTTAGTGTGTCTATGTGCCTGTCTCTTCGCCCATGTTTGCTGGTCATTGTTTAGGTGTATCCTGCTTGAGCGCTCTTCTTGTCACTATGTACTTTCTCTGTGCATTCTAGGTTAAGTTACCATTTCTGTCTATTTTTCTTTCTCTGTTTATGTTTGCTATTTTTCTTCTGTTCGCTCGTCTGTGCTACTTTCTTTCTGTGCTTTCATCTACGTCATTTTCCCTGTTAGTATATGCCTGTCGTATTCAGCTCTCTTTCCTTGTCAGGTGTTCTCTTTTAGCTTTGCGTCTGTTTAGGTTTCTCTTCCCCTTTTTATATATGCAAGTGATGTCTGGTTTTCCTTGGATTTCTGATTACCTTTGTTTTTTTTTTGTCTTGGTTATTGTTTCTCACCTATCCCAGTTCAGTGTATTCCCCACTTGTGCTAGTTTTATACCTCGTCGTTGTTCTCTGTTAGTCTTTCCTAGGTGTTTATTTCCTTTGTTGCCTAGTTCTCGCCCTTACCCTGATAGCCTGTTAGTTCTTTGTTCTAGTCTGTATTGTTAGTCTATTTTGGTTATTAAACTGATTTTATTAATTTATTCTATCCAATCTATTTGGTTCATTATGGCTTCATCACTTTGCAAGTATGTTCACTTTCCACCTCCTCCAGGTTACAGTTAGACCCCACAGACTCCATAATGATCCAGAATAAGGTAACAAACAAATGTTTTACAGTGTTTTAGATCATTCTCACCAGACAGTTCTCACGAGACAGTTATAGAGTCTTAGCTGAGCTGTGGATATCAGGTAGGGCCCAATGGGTCCAAACAATTAACAGCCAGAAAAGAAACACTGCAAATCCTGTGCAGTGCAGAAGTGAACTCATTAATCCCTTTTCTGTTGACTTCTAAACCCAAGACTAAAGTGAACAAAAAAGAAAAGAGAATATTTAATTTTTAAAAAAATATACACATATAGGCTGACTTTAACTTAACATACCTTAAATTGCCACCCTAACAGTACAGCCAAACATAGTACAAAATGCTATGCCAACACTACTTGTTAAGCATAAAAGTACAGTATGTTTCAAACATCCTATACCACCAGAAATACAAACTCAAAAGTTTATAGTACCAAATGTATTAATTTGTATAAATGTATACATTTAATATTTGAGCTTCTGACTTTATATGTGCATGAGTCAATGACACCAGGAACAAAAACTAGAGACTGCTTCCTCCCTAACAAAGGACTTACTTATGGACTTATGAAAATATAGGATTTTAAAAATATTTTTGAATATGTATACATTTGCGCACTTCATTTCAGATATTATCCAAAATTACATTTTCCAGAGATTGAGCAGATGGAATATAAAAGGGAGCTAGACCATTTATTGCTTTAAAAACAAATAATAGCACTTTAAACTGTATCCTATAGTGGACTGGTATATCAAGTCAAGTCAGATTTATTTATATATAGTGCTTTATAAAACAGATGTCACAAAGCAGCTTTATAAATGTCCAAGCCTCCAGTGAGCAAACCAAGGGCAACAGTGGCAAGGAAAAAAAACCTTCAGCATGAGAGAAACCTTGAAAGGAACCAAGACTCAAAGGTTGGTGTCCCCTCTCTTCTGGCCAGTACAATTATTTTGTATGTATATGCTGCATATAGAAGCACAGACAAAACACTAGAATACAATTCTTGGAGGGAGGGGTTTTAAGAAATATTTGTATTTAGGGTGTAGAAATGAAGGGAGTGAGCGGTGGAGTCCTTCAATGGTTAATTCTAGCAGAAGCTAACAATAACAAAATTAATTATAGCAACATCACCACAGTCTATGTGTCAAATTGAGGAAAGAAGCCACTGTTCACTAGTAACTTACATGGAACTTGCATGCATTGAAAAGAATGGAATAAAGTCTGTATGTTTTTTCTTCTTCTTTATATTCAAGAAATGAGCATTTGTTTATAAGAACTATCTAGCCATTCAGGTATATAACCCGACACTTTATTAACTGAAACAAAAACAAGGGAAAAAACACATAGAACAACGGTGAAACAAAGAGGTGCAAGGCACATATCTTTTCCAGTGGTCCAGGAGAGAATGACTTAAGCAAAGAGACATGAAACGAAGCGGAATGTGTACAACCAGGAGGAAGAGCAACACAATATGTAACCTCATAGATTTGCTTGAAAATGGTGTACAGGCCTGCATATTTAGGTCTTATCTTACCATGGGAGGAAGGATTCTGGTTCATCATATATACCTACACCTTTTTCCCAGGCTGATAGTGTGGGGTGTCTGACATTGCTCTTGAAGCACCTACTGCTGATAGTGATATGTTGCTTCCCAAACACTTTAACTGGTTTGGAACCAGGTTTGCAATGTTGGCAATGCTTGTTGGAGTGAATTCCAAGAGTAGAAGGTGTCGCTGGAAACTTAAGATGCACTCAAAGGGAGTAAGACCAGTGGAAGACAAAGAGATTTGAGCATACTCTTCCCAGGGCAGGCATGCAGACCAGGTATCATGAAGCCCTTGACAGAACAGTCTTAGGAACTTCCCTAGTTCTTGATTAACTCTCTTTGCCTGACTGCAGATGGTAGGAGGCTGTCAGATTTACTGTAAATGTTCAGCTTCTCCAAGAGTTGAACACATTGTCTTCAGGCAGGCAGAACTGGCAGAAGGCATGATGGATTAATGCGTCGTCCAGTTGAAGCGCTGTGGAGAGCACTGTCTGAGGGAACAGCACCATTTTGGCAAAGGAATCTACTATGGAGAGTATGGTAGTCTTCCCTTTAGATGACAGCAGGTTGGTCACAAAGTCTACAGTGATATGTGACTGTGTTTGGTTGAGAATGGGTATTGGCAACCATTTCCAAGCAGGAGGTACAAAGGCACCTTACTGGTGTCACACACTGAGCAAGATTTTACATGTGCGAGAGTGTCTCTGCATGGAGAACCACCAGTAATACTTAGCCAGGAGCTGGCTCGTCTTTGTGGAACCAGAGTGTTTGGTGCAGAGCATGGAGTGTGCCCAGGAGATTAGCTTTGAGCACTCTTGGAGCAGGACCCAGCACTTACCCGGTGGGCAAAAGGATGGGAGCTATTACTGTTTGCCCTGTGGATGTATTTGTTTATTTCTGAGATTATAGTCCTAAGAATGTGGAATGCAGGGAGTATATGCTCCTGATTGCTGTTGGTGGCTTCAGTACTGAACTAGAGAGAGAACGCATCAGCTTTAGTGTTTTTTTAAACTGGGCAGATATGTAATTGTAAACTGGAATCAACTGAAGAATAGTGACCAATGTGTTTGCCATGAGTTAAACATCTTTGCTGTCAGTGTATACTGCAGGTTCTTCTGATCTGTGATCATGTGCTCCCTCCAGCCACTCTTGGAAACCCAGATTCCTAGCTAGCAGTTATTAAGTTTTAGTAGAGGTGAGCTAGTGGGAGAAGTTAGCGAATGGGTGCAGCTTCAGAGACTTCCCAGTGTGCTGCGACACAACAGCCCCTTCCACAATGAAGGTGGCATCCACCTTCACCACAAAAGGCAAAGCCAGGTTAGAATGCTAGATGACAAGTTCCCCCATGAGATGGATTTGTTTACCACACAGCAGGTCTGTGAGAGGTTTGGCTATAGTGCTGAAACACCAAATGAAGCACTGGAAGTTGGTAAATCCCTGGAATCTGCACTTATTTGAAGACTCATTGAACATTGTCAGGTGTTGGCCATTCAGTAATAGCAGATAGCTTACTCCCCTCCAATTGAACCTTGCTTTTGCTGATGTAAGAACTGAAGAATTGTGCAAATGTGGTATGCGGATCACATTTTTCAGGCTTGCAGATGTTCTGCATCATGACACAAATATGTCCTAATGCCATGTTATTGTTCCATCTCCATGGGTTTGGCAGGGGTGCATGAAACGGCGAATTCCTGTGGGCTGCTTTTGCCATCAATAGTGAATGAAGCAAATGGATACAGGTGACAGCTCTATGACCTCATGCAGACTCAGGTATTCCTCACCACAGGCTAGTTCCACCTGGCTAGCACCTCTTTTTTTTTTTTTTAGACCTGCACCTCCACAAACGCTGCCACAAGGGAGTCCTCATTCCAACAACTGCCTGCAGGTAGAATCCTGAACTCGACAGCATATTCTATTATATTCTATAGTCCTATTTCCTTGTCTGACCCAAAGGAGGGCATGAACACATATTCTTCCTCACTTAGGATGATCAAACACACAAGGCCAGACAAAGGCCTTGTCAGGAGAGACCCAGAAAAAATAAGATTGGTAACCTAGAGCTTCTACTTATGCTCAAGAAAGGCGTTGCACTGATTTGGATCCCTGTTGTACTGTTCTGGGGTAGCTAGAGGATAGAAGGGGGAGCATGCGGGTAAGGTAGACATGGTAGGTGAATGCAGAGTGCAGGCAGCAGTCAGGGCTTCAAAAGTGGAGGGAATCCTGGCCAGTGTAGCATATCCTGCATCTCTTGCCCTTGGGCTGCAATCTGCTGCTGCTACCTCCCTATAGCCTGCTGAATAAGGACCTCTTCCAAGGAGCCTCTACTCGCAGTACCTGTTAAGTTTGGCTTCATGTTCTGTGACATTACCAAAAAAAAAAAACCAGAGGTGAAGCACAAGTTTTAGATGAGGTTTAATAATAGAAACAAAAACAAGGGGGAAAAACCCAGTGAAAACAGAAAGAAAATCACCACAGTATACAAACAAAAATGAGGTGATGGTAATGACTAGAAAGATAAAGAAATGGTGTTGTGAAAGACTGATAATGAGTTAAGTAGGTGTCTGTAAAGTGGGAACAGGTGAGTAGGTATAATGGGTAACAGGTGTGATAATTTAATTTTCTGGAAAAGGCAAATGGTGTCCATGTAGTAGTGTGAATGACACTGAGGACATGGCATGCAGCTTTCTGAGAGTTGGAGTGTTGTGGGATCTTCCCTAGAGTGTCATGATTGGCCACTCCCTAGTTTCTTTGTTGGCATGGTTTCCCTGCCTCTTGTCTTTGTTTTGTTTTACTTCCTTGTTCCTTAGTTTCATTTTCTCCACCCCTCATGAGTTGCATCTGTGTCTTGTTAAATCTCATTGTACATAGATTTAAACCATGCCTTGTTGCTTGTTGCTAATCATTGTAATCCATGCCTTGTTTGCTATATCTTGTCTCTGTGTGTTATTCCTAGTCCCTTTTTTTTTTTCCCAATGTGTGCTTTTGTTTGTTTATTTAAGATGTATTCCCTGTGTTGGCTCACTGACTCTGGACTGTTCTAACAACTCTCATTATGGATTTGCCCTTAATAAATCAAGCTCTTTTCAGTCTATGTGTCCGCCTCTTAACTGCTCCACGTTACATAGAGTAGCATGACGTGCCATTGTCTTACTGATCAGTGTCACGATCAGTCTCTTCCAGGTGCCGTGTTCCACGTTTTCTCTGTCTTGTGTTTTTTAGTTCCGTTCCATAGTTTCGTTTTCTCTGCCCCTCGTTTGATTTTCTACACCTGTCCCTCCTTTCTACCCTGTTAAGTTCATGGATTTATACCCTTTCATGTGCCCTGTGTCTTGGCTGTTCATTATTAGGTTTCATTGCGTTTATGTATGTGTTTAAATGGTTGTTTATTTCGTATGGATGTGTTGGTTTGTACTGTGTGTTTTCTAGACTTTGTGTTTCTTAGCCCTGAGTTTTCCTAGCGTCTTTAGCCTGATTCCGCTGTTTGCTTTCGTGCCTCCGTGTGTTTTTGTTCAGTCAAGTATTCCCGTACTCTCCGTGTTGGCTCTTTGACCCTGGACTACGACTATGATTCTGGATTTGCCCTTGTTAAATCTCGCTCTTCTTTGCACATGCGTCCGCCTCCTTACTGGCCATCTTTACAATCACGGGCCACACCCCTTTTAGCTGTTCCGATTGACCTCCTTTTATTTATGCCCCTTTTTGCAGTATAGTCTTTGCGAGATCTCTTGAACCACCTCGAGTGTTTTATGCTGTGAATTCTGAATGTTTTATCCTGTGTATTTGATATCCAGGTTCTGATATTTTATGTTTTTCTACTGCTCTTTTCGCTTTTTCCTGCTACTCTGTTTTGCTGACTGTCCCTTTTAAAGATTTGTTCCTTTTACCTTTTTTTGTAAACTGTTTGTAGCTATATCGCTCTCTTCCTTTGACACTACTCATTGAATTGATAGAAATCCAAAACTGACAACAACAATAACTTAACCCACTTGACCCCAAGCCATTTCTGTGCATTTTTTGCTAGCCTTATATTGACTCAGCAAAGTCAAATGCAGTTCAAATATCACACTTATAATTATACATATGATAAAGAATTAAGATAGTATCACACACAGAAAACATTTGTTTTGATATCTATTCCTGATGTCATGTTGTTACTGAGTGTCAACCCATCTCAGCATGTATGGCTTCTCTGCCCCCCCATCTCAACACAAGCCAACTACTTCTCCATTGTCCTGCACAGATGATCTCATACAAGATGTGTTTCAGACACACATACACTCATTGTACCCAGACTAGGACTTCTAGAAAACCAGAATATACATTCATTGCTTTTTTTTTTTTTCTCTCATTACCCATTTGGCTCTTTATTGTGGTGTCTGCTGTCAACTAGAGGAGCATGGCCTCCCCTTTGAGTCTTGGTTCCTCTCAAGGTTTCTTCCTCATGCTCTAGGGAGTTTTTCCTTGGCCCTGTCACCTTTGGTTTGCTCACTTGAGACTTGGATTCAGACATGTGTAAAGCATCTTTGTGACAACAGCTGTTGTAAAAATTCCTATATAAATAAATCTGACTTTGACAAAAATAATTAATAGATTCATTTTAAAAATGAGTCTATACATGCCTTTTTCAGATTTCTATTCAACAATGTTTTACATACCGTCTGTGGTATGTCAGGAAATTCCACCATGACAGCCTGTATTGTCCTTGTTCAACATTTTGCCAGTATACAGTTACAGTGCCATTGGCATCAAACATTCTGTTGTATGGAGGGGTGTTGTCAGTAACTAAACCAAACAATAGAAAAAATATCAAAATGTAATTTCACTGTGCCACTGCAAATCTGCAAAAAAGCATTTAAACTTTTTTTTAATTTTTAAGTACTTAATTGAGGTACAATGCATTCATTAGTATTTTGTACTATATTTGCACTACATTGTATTATATTTGTAGTTTATTTTCTTATTTTATTGATTTGTAGTTTCTTTTTTGCAACCTGCTGCATTTCTTTCCCTTCTCTTTGCCAGTTTAAAATTCCCACTGGCTAGTAGATTGCAGGTAATAAATGAAGTGATATACAGGAGCTGACCACTCCACAGTATTGCAGTTCTGAATTCAGATTCCCAAAATTCTCCAGGGAGTCAGATGGAGCTCAACTTAGTCATTGTCCTATCATGAAGGGCTCTCTAGATCCTCATCACCAGTATACTGAACTGTTTCATCTGTTCCTAATTATCCATAACCTTTATATTCTTTTACTTCCTATGTCCTCTTTGTGAGGCATTTTCATTGTTTCACAGAGCTACTAAGTTTTCTTGTTTGCTGAGGTTTTTGTTGTTTTGTTTGAGTCAACTGTTCTTTTTTTTCTGGTTTTTGGATTTACAAGTTTGTTTGCTCTGTGTATTTGACTTGTGGTTTTCATTTCCTTTTCCCCCAGTATTTGCTCTCTAGATGTCCCTCTGGTCTGGTAATTGTTTTGTGCTGGTTTTGGCCACTGCCTGTATTGTGACTACATTTTTAGATTATCCATTTATCAGTAAAGATTCAGTGATTTTATCTGTGAGCATCTGGCCAACACCTTGCCACCCATGTAGACAGTGGATTACTAGGATAGTTACTAGAGCAACATCAGCAGCTGCTTTGGGACTTCATTCTGACTGTAGGTTCAGCAGCATCTCAGCAGCAGCTCAAATAGTAGGCAAAATACAGCAATACTCTAAATGTTTACTACTGTAAATAAATATTTTGCATTCTCTTATGCACAAATATTCATTTAGACTTATGAAATGTCTAGCATTTTTTTTTCCAGCAGGAAGCATTTGTGATGGAAACATTATACTTCGTACTAGAAGCCGCTGAACCATCACTCTCGGCTTCCAGATCATCACAGCACTCAAACAATGCCATATACACTTCAGCTAAATTAAATTTCTTCCTTTCCATGATGTCCAAAATCAATTTGGCTAGAGCGCATCAGAGATCTATTGTTTTGAGCATTGCACTGCCTCACTCAGTGGGTGACCAGACAAGTAAGCTGTCTACATTTTCAGCTGAGGGAGCACCACTTAGAACAGCTGTCAGCTGTCATTCCTGGTGCATCTGGTCAACACTTGTGAAGTTATCTGAAGTTATACCTCCCCTCTCCTTCAACACCTAGATGCTCTTAGGTGAGAACGACCATCAAGGAAATGAGCACAGATTTCGGGGGTTGGTAAAAGCCATTTTAAAACTCTTTTGTCTAGTGTAGTGTATTCTGTGGATAATTGAAGATCATACAGAAATTATTTTTGCATATTTGTGTCCAGAGACTGGCAATGGGAGAGATTGACTGACTGATCATCTTCCCCTTGTTTGGATGGTGATGCTATTTGTGGATCTGCTTTAGGAATTATTTTGTATATTTTTGATTAAGAGTTTGTTTGGAGAAGATAAATCAGAGATTGCAATGTATTTTCAGTCCCTTTGATAGTGGAATCCCTTTGATTTTGCAGTAAAGATTGGTGAAATTCAAGAAATTGATTACTGCCAGTGCTGTAAGTATTATCATGGAATATGTGTTTGAAATGTGGCATGCCTTTAGTGCAGTGTTTTCTTATTTATGAGGAGATTGGGGTTATTCCAAATGGGTGAACTGATATTCCATGAAAATGGAGAATTGGTGATTTTGTGGTATTTCCATCAAGCTGTCAGATTTGATGCTATTGTTGTAATTTTGATGCAGGTGTGGTATAAGGTATAGGTGTGGTGGTTTGTTTTTTTTGTTTTTTTTGTTTTTTTTGGGGGGGGGGGCTTCTTACAGCTACTGCTGTTTTGGGTTTGTGCTGCTTTGCTTTCAGTTTTGTGCTGCAGGTCTTCCAGGAGATGGCGCTGTGACAAGATCAGTAACAAGTGGCTGGTTCATCATGTGACCAGTCAAATTGGATTGAGAACTGATTGGTCTCATTAGCAATTGGTTAAATACGCCTGTCGAGAATGTGATGTTCCCCATGGGGTCTTCAGCGGTCATGGTAGACAGAGGTCCTGTAATAGGTTCTTTAATAAGGTCTTATTAAATTGCATGGAATATTCTGTAAATGTGTTCTTTTAGCAGGGCCCTATGAGACTGTACTGAACTCTGTGTGAAAGGTTCTTTTAAGAGGGCCTTAAGAGACATTGGCTTGCTTTGTAAGCTTTGAGAAGTTTAGAAAGCTTAGGTGTTACCTAGAGCACTGTAAGTATTGGTTTTCCATCAATCATTGTATGCGCTTATGTGTGTGTGTGTGTGTGTGTGTGTGTGTGTGTGTGTGTGTGTGTGTATATATTTATATTATATTAGTGCCGTTTATTCCTGTTTTCTTTCTTTTGGAGCTGTAGGGCTAGATGTCATTTTATTTTGCCCCTTTTTCCTGTTTTGATGTTAGGGAGGTTAGGTTGTGTTTTTCTATTTGTTTAGGGAAGTGAGTTTCTAGAGGGTCATTTAGTGTTTTCTTTTATTTTGTTCTACACCCACCCTGATCTTATGCTCCTGGTATTGAGTGCATGTATGGTAAGTTTGTATTTTGAGATCTTTTGAAAAATATTTGTTATAGATCAAGCCATGTGCAGTCTGTGTGGTTAGGATTTATTCTTTTTAGTATATATTGTAATTGTATGGTATATAAGGTAATTATATTTAGTATATAAGGTAATTGTAAAAATCTGGGGTTCCTAGGCCTCTGAGTCTTTGAGTTCTGCAAATACTGTAGGTAAACTTGAGCTGCTGGATGGTTTATTTGTCCATTAGAATTTGAGATTGTAGCATCTAAGGATTTAAACCAGGTTGTGGAAGGCTGAACAGGTGTCACTGAGAATAATTACTTAAGTTTTGGCAATATTGTATTTTGGTTATAGCTATTCTAACTATGAGAGACATAGAGAGCCATTGGAGAACCTTGTTTACTTTTTTGAGAAAAGGGCTATAATTAAGATTTGGTAACTCTGACAGCCGGGTAGAAATTTTGATGCCCAGATATGTGATGAATTTAGCATTTAGTTAAATAGAAAATGTCTGAATATGACTGTTATATTTATTGGTAGGCCAGTGGATTGGGACCAATTATTGGAGTAATCTGAAATTTTGGAATAAGTTTGTCAAATTTGGAGAAATGAGACAAATGAAGGTAAACTAATTTTAATAATGAAGAAAGGCAATCCAAAGATGTATTCGAAATACAAGCAAAGGTTAAATCCAGATAATGGGCAAAGAGCAAACAAATCCAACAGGTCACAGGCAAAGATTAAATCTGAAATACAGGCATAAGAGTCCAGTAACCAGAACAGCAATCAAAGAATGAAAAGATTCAGAAACTAAAGGGAAGCAAACGAGACTTCAAAGTAGACTTCACATTGACAGGCTGAATATGTAGGAGTTATTTAGGGATAACTAGACACAGGAGAGGTTAATAATAAGGAGATTTGAAATTAACTAGGGGATTGTGGGTAGTGTAGTCTGTACTGGGCCAAGTCAAATCAGAAGGCCTGACAGTTTTAAACATTCTTTTATAGAGGTAGATGGGTTTTGTATTTTTTGGACTCCTAGCTCATGTGCTACAGCCCCACCATGTGCTTATGTTGCTGTCATCTATGTTTGATGTTGCCCTTATTTGTAGCTATGCCTCCCTGTTATGTAATACCTACCTCTTGTTACCCTCCTTGTTAAGATATGTAGCTCTATTAGTTGTCAGTCGTTGTCCCAATTATGGTTAATGATACTCATGTGCTGGAACACTGCTGCACCTTTTGTGTTCATACGTGTCTCATTTGCTGTTACTGCTTGTTTGTGTTCATCTTTCTGTTTTAAGACCTTAAGCCACTGTAAAAATTATTCTCTAAAACCCAGTCTATGCAGTGTGGTGAATAAGAATTTCCAGTTGACTTTGTAAACCCTTTCTCTACACATAGTCAGCATATTGGATTAGGTGAAAGTAGTCAGCACATGTTAGAAGTGTCTGCATTTGATTAAATCTGTTTGGTCAAGATGGATAAGATGTGCGATATTTTGTTTTTATTCCGTTTGCTAATGCCTTACTTATAATTTTAGGGCTTTGTAGCTTCTTTGTTCTTCTAGTATCTAAGTTCTGTTACCTTTCGTAGTGCGATATTTTTGGAGAAAAGTGTGTTCTGACTTATGGTCATGGTCTGAAATATAACTTTTCAAAGAAATTTCACAACTTGTTACTTTGTTCCGTGTGGACTACATTCCCCCTAATCCTTGTGCTCGTTTCTAATCCCCTCGTACTTGTATATTAATTGCATATATTTTTTATATATTAATTGCAGATGTAATTTTCATTCATGGATGTAAGTCTCACTCAGTTTATACCAGTGTTTCCAAGCCATTGTGTTTTCCCTCATCATTTGTATTTGCTGGTTCTGACTTTGTTCACCTGTTGTCACAGATGGCCGGCCATCAGCCAGCAGGGACACGCCCACTCCTGAGAGGGGCCGTACTGCATTTCTGGCATGCTCCCAATCACCAACATATTAATGCAATACACTTGTTTACCTAATTGACTCCACTATTTAATCCAGCAGGACCCGAGAGAGGATGCTGCACATTGACGGACTACTGCTGTGAGACTAACTGCATACTGCACTGTCTTCTTGTTTGTGGATTTTCATTGATTTATTATTATGGATAATAATGAACACTTCAGCTTGGACTTGCCTCTCGCTTCATCTGTGCCGCCAGCATCACAGAATGTGCAGCCACCCAGAAGCAAGGCAAGCAGCCCTGATTGGACTCACCTGCTGGCTGCCCAGATGGCAGCACTGGAGCCTCAAAAGCAGGAGATGGGAGAGATGTTTGCTGGTGCAAAGCCTTGGTCAATGCATGAATCATTTGACCTAGGCTGCAATCAGCAAGCATCCTCTTCAGTTACCTCGCCTATCCAGGAGGCTACTTCCCTGAATGAAGTAATCCACTTTGCTGTGACGTATGACCAACTCTTACAAGAAAGACGCTGTCACCTCCACTGAGGACTACCTCCTCAGGAGGAAACCACGACATCGAATCCGGGGCTGGCGTCAGAGGAGCCTATGCAATTCAGCGCGGCTGGGATGGGGCATAAGCCTGGGAAGTGCAGGAAGAAAGGCAATCCGGTGAGTTGCTCTTTGAACATCTTATTACGATACCTGTGTGGGTCTCTTATAAAGGGCATTTGCTTTCTGCCCTTGCACTGGTCGATTCTGGAGCCGCAGTTAATGTCATGGATTGGGGTTTCACGAGGAGGTTGGGAATCAGCCATCGCTTTACCCTCCCACCTAAGTATGCAAGCGCTTGATGGGAGACTGGTGGGATCCGGTTATCACTCACGTTACTTCTGACATTAGCCTCGAAACTAAGGGAAAGCACATGGAGAACATTGCATTTTACCTTCTTTTCTCCCTCTCTCATCAGATTATGCTCAATTTACCATGGTTGCATCTTCACAACCTGTACCTGTTGTGGAGTGATGGTGTCCTTCATTGGGCACCCTCTTGCGAGGGTCAATGTCACTTGGATAGACACTTTCTGGTTGTGAACCTCAGCTGAGAGTCCAGAGGCGGGTAAAATATTCTGTCCCGCAAGAATACGAGGATTTGGCACAAGTGTTCAGCCCCACCAAAGCCACACAGCTCCCCCCATCCATCGTGACTAGGATTGTGCTAGCCCTCTGAAGGAGGGAGCAATACTGCCCAGGTGTCGAGTGTATCCATTATTTTAGGAGGAGGAGAGAGCTGTGGAACAGTACATTAAGGAAGCTCTGGGTCAGGGATACATATGTCCCTCTTTGTCTCCAGCCTCTGCCAGAGTATTCTTTGTAAAGAAAAAGGATGGTGGTCTAAGACCCTGTGTGGATTACCAGAGGCTAAACAAACTGCTTGTGCCATATCCTTATCCCCTTCCCCTGGTTACGGCCGCACTTGAGCAGTTAAGGGGAGCTAAGTATTTCACCAAACTTGTTATATGCACTGCGCAAATCCTTATATGGATTAGTGAGGGAGATGAGTGGAAGACTGCTTTTCTCAGGTCATTATGAATACCTGGTCTTACCATACGGTCTGGCCACAGCACTCTGTTTTCCAAGTGTACATTAACGAGGTATTGAGGGAGTTCTTGGGCAGATCTGTTGTCACTTATATGGACAACATATTGATCTATTCCTCCTCCTGGGACCAACATGTGTGCAACATGCGCTCCGTCCTACTTACTCTTTTGCGGAACTTCCTTTACTGCAAAGCCGAAAAGTGAGTTTCACTGCAGGGAAATAAACTTCCTGCGTTACATCATACAAGAGGGCAGTGTCCGTATGCAACCAGGTAAAGTGGAGGCAGTCAAGGAATGGCCGAGATCAACCACACATAGGGCTCTGCAGCGCTTCTTAGGGTTTGCAAACTTTTATAGGCATTACTTTAGATCTTTTAGCACAACCACTCAGATATGATAAAAGGTCAAAATCCTCAGAGCGCGTCTGGCCTCATGTTCCTCTCTATCTTGTCAATACACCGCGGAAGCCTAAGCTACTTGTTCAGATCCTGTTCTTCCCCCCTCCTGCTTCCTGGCATTTCTGAGCTGGGATATAGACTGAGAAATGGAAGCTGCTAACCCTCATCTGCAATGTCCACCTAATCGCCCCTACATGCCACCCAGACATGGTCCCCTCATAGCATGGGCTCACTTCAGTAGGAATGGGCCACCCAGGATCCATGTGCACAGCACAACTCTTTGGCGCATGCTACTGGTGGCCGGCTATGAACAAGGAGGTGCTGAGGTATGTGGCTTCTTGTGTAGAGTGCGCCCATATCAAAATGCCACGCATTCCACCCATAGGTAAACTGCACCCTCTACCTACCCCCCTAGACTGTGCTCTCACCTCACTGTAGATTTAATCACTAATCTAGCTGCATCCGAGTGTAGTGGATCATTTTTCAAAGATGTCAAGATTTGTTCCCATAGCAGGCGAACCCACAGCATTGGAGACAATGGAATTACTATTCCGTCACGTCTTCCATCGTTCAGTTTGCCGGAGGACGTCGTTTCCGACAGGGGACCACAGTTCACGTCTTGGGGTTGGAAAGAACTACTCGGGAAGCTGAATATCAGTCAGCCTAATGTCTGGCTACCACACACAGGCTAACGGTCAAGTGGAGAGGATGAACCAGGAATTAGGTAAATTTCTGCATTTGTACAGTCAGCAAAACCCAGAAATTGCAGCACTTACCTAGCCTGGGCTGAATATGCACAGAATTCCCTGCGTCACACAGGCACTGGGCTGACCCCATTCGAGTGTGTTTTAGGATACCAACCACCTCTCTATCCATGGAACCCCCCTGTCTCAGATCAACCGGCGGAAGAGCAGTGGTGCACATGCAGTGAACTGATATAAGAGGAGACACACCAGCGACTATGCAAGGCAATGGCCGTGTACAAACAGAAGGCTGACAAAAAAAGGGGAGAAACTCCACAGTATGGACATGGGCAAAAGGTATACTTGGCTACTAAAGATGGTAGAGCAGGCCCTACAGGGAAACTAGCGGCGAAATATAAAGGTCCGTACAACATCACAGGGAGGATTAACGACATTACATACCAAATCGGACTACCAGGAGGCAGTCAGGCATCAAGAGCGTTCCACGTATCGGCACTGAATCCAGTGGTAGAGGGTCCCCTTGCAGAAGAAGACATGTCATCAGGCTCCCCACCACTGCCTCTGGAGGTGGAGGGAGGGCTGGCATACAGGGTAAGGACCCTAATGGACTCTAGAAGGTGAGGTAGTAACTTGCAGTACCTGGTAGATTGGGAGGGGTATGGCCCAGAAGAATGATGCTGGATACCGGCCTCCCAGGTATTAGACCCAGACCTCGTCACTTCTTTCCACAGAGAACACTCCATGGTGGCTGGGTAGGCAGTGCTCTAGGAGGCTAGTGGGGTCTTTTTTGGGGGGGGGGAGGGGTTCTGTCACAGTTGGCTGACCATCAGCCAGGAGGGACACACCCACTTCTGAGAGGGGCTGTACTTCATTTCTGGCATGCTCCCAATCACCAACATATTAATGCAATACACTTGTTTGCCTAATTGACTCCACTACTTAATCCAGCAGGTCCCGAGATATGGCAGTAGTCTGTCAATGTGCAGCGTCCTGAGACTAACTGCATATCGCACTGCAAGTGTCTTGTTTGTGGGTTTTTGTTGATTCTTTATTATGGATAATAAAGAACACTTCAGTTCACCACAAAGATAGCCGTGGTCCCTTACTGGAATATTTGGCCGGAGTTGTACCTCCTCTGGGTATCTTTCACATACTAAAATTTTATTTTGGTTGCATACTGCGCATGTCATACTGATTTGGTTCCCAGTCAGTACATAAGTAGTACGTAGTAGTATTTGCAAGGGTGTATACATAGGCAGTGGTAGCTCAGTGCTTAAGCTACTTGATTATTAATCAGATGGTTGCCAGACCAAGGCCCACTGCTGCAAAGTTGCCACTGTTGGGCCCCTGAGCAATGCCTTTAACCCTCAATTGCTTGAATTGTACTCAGTCAATTTGTAAGGATTCATGGTCCTTGAAGCAGCAACTCATCTGTTTGTAACTGGGAAGAAATGTAAAAGGATTCATAAGTCTCTGTGACCCATTAGTTAACTCTTACTAATGGTGGAGAAAAGCAAGTATATTGTGAAATAAAGCCTTGAACTGGAGTCCAGTCTGTTATTGCCTATACCAGCTCACATGTAAGGGACTCTGGGTTTAGTTAATTCTCTATCCTTATTACTCTCTAACTGTATCCTTAGCTTACAATTTGGCATGGCACACCAATGTATTCAGAGGAACACATGTAAATTTAATTCTAAAATTTTAACTATGCATGAATTTGTTCTCAAATGAAATAAAAGTAATTAGAGGAAATCTCACCACATTCACACGAGTTGTTCCTAAATTACACACATCAATGTTATGTATTGAGTATCTCTTATAATTACTCCTAGGAACTAGATAAAGTTGTGTGTGGAACTACTTGTTCATCACTCCATGTAGAAGTCATCATTAAAGAAACTCGCTTCATTTTGTGCACTGCATCGTCACTTCACATCTGTGTATTGTAGTGGTTGTACTAGTTGGTGAAGTACCAAAGACACAACAACTTGGCAACAAGAATAACGGAATGGGTTGTCATGCCATCAAAGAGAAAGTCTGAGTGAAACAATCAAGAAAACAATTTCTTTCTCTCCCTCTTGGCTGTGTGCATGGGCTGCTGAATGGCAATGAAGTTGTGGTTTGAAGTTGTGAGTAAATAAAACTGAGTAAATACAACCTAAATACACTCCAGTTTTGAACTGTAACAGATTAACATCAGAGTGAGTATGTACAGCATAGAAATGTGACAAGTTAGTGCCTACGTTTCTAAGTCTGATGGGACCAAAGACTTCCAATTTACTGTGCTCTCTGGTACAACCAGACAAACCAGGCAGCAAATCCTTTCAAACTATTGTGACCACTCTGTCAGCTCATTTCTTCCCAAAGAACCTAGACATTCTTCAATGTTTTAGATTCCACAAAAGGAGTCAAGAATAAGGAGAGGTCATAGCAATATTTGTTACTGCATTAAAAAGGCTAGTGAAGCACTGTGAATTCTGTGCTCAAAAACACAATTCAAGACAGCCCTGTATGTGAGTTGAGGAGTGAATCTATTTAGAAATGCCTTCTAACTGAATTTGCACTCACATTACAAAAGGCTATTAAAATTATTGTCTATGGAGTTGGCTACTAAGGAGGCTCTCCAGCTCAGCACTAATGGGAAATTGCAGGGTTTCTGCTGAAAAGAGAAAGGCCTCAAGCAAATGCTACAGGTGTGATAGACCTAGTCATCTGGCTACAGGGGAAAGGACGCTGGAGTAAGGATGTGTATGTGTACAAAAAACACTACAGCACTTACCTCTGAATCCATCTAGAATCATCTTGAATACTTATATAAATGATCAAGTTCCAGTGATAGGATTTGTCAGTGTTACTGTTCAGTTGAATGAGCAAACAGCCCAGCTGCAACTGTGTATAGTAAAAGGGAATTATCCATCTCTATTTGGCCATGTTTGGTTCAATAAAATTATACTGATTGGCCTGCAATTCACATGTTAAAGGGAGGATCCAGATTGACAACAGTTCTGAACAAGCACGCTGAAGTATTTAAGGTTGAACTTGGGAGTATGAAAAACATAACAGTCAAACTGGACACCAAGCCAGACAACGAACCAAAATTTCTGAAAGATCATCTGGTCATCTATGCAATTAAGCCAAAATTAGAAGCAAATCTAGCTATCTTGATCAAGAGTGGGGTTCTAGATGCTTTCATCCACATGCACTTAAATATAAGCTTGGCTAAGGTCAGTTTAACTGAATTTTTGTCCTCTGGCTATCTTGGCTAACAGGTCATCAATGTGAGGTAGTGGGTATTGCTGCATTCTACCACAGGATTAAATGTCACTTTGAAATCTTCACATATCTTGATGGATTCTTCTTTTTCATCTCAGACACAATGGGAGTGGCCCAATTACTCAGGCAGACAGCTCTTGGGAGCTATTCACCATAGTGACACACAGAGGCCTTTAGCTTTATTGTTGACTTCCATATGGGATCACATACTCCCCATCTTGCTTCCAAAAAGCAATGGACCACATCTTGAATGGCCTACTGGGAGTTCAATGCTATCTGAATGACATTCTGATCAATGGGAAAACAGAAGATAAGCATTTGAGAAACCTTGATGCTACCTTACAGAAACTGAAGGAGTGTGGACTCAGAGTTCACAAATCCAAGTGTGAATTCTTTCAGTCATCAGTCTTGGGACACGTGATAGACTCTCAAGGGTCAAACAAAGCTCCTTCCAAGATCAAGGCAATAGTAGAAGCACCAGCACCCTAGAACATAAGTCAGCTATGCTCTTATGCTTTTGCTAAAGTATTATGGTAGCTTCATTCCGAACTTGACATCCATATTAAAACCACTACATCAGCTGGTGTGTCAAGATTAAGCCTAGAGATGGACAGATCAGTATGCAAAAGCATTTGCCCAAACAAAGATAGCTTTGCTAAAGTCTGAACCCCTTACACATTTCGATTCTTCCTTGCCATTGTAGCTGGCATGTGATGCTTCTTCCTATGGGTTGGGGCAGTGGTATCACATATGCCCAATGGAGAGGAAAAACAAAATGTGTTTTGGGGATTTACAAATGCTATTACAGGTGCATGTATTAAACAGTGAATAATTTGGTGGAAGGCATCAGTACAAGACTGGTCCCATCTCTCACTCTCATATACACTTCGCCCTGTTGTGCTTAACAGGGTGAATGATTGCAACTGAATCAGTGAGATGTGTGTGTCTGATAGTCATCCTCACAGGTATAGTTGCCTCTTTTAAGGACTTTTGACTAAGTTCTTAGTTCTTGACTAAGACTCTGAATGTGCAGAAATCCAATGCAAGGCCTGGCACCACCATAGGATGAAGTAACACACCATCTTGAAGTGGGGCTACTTCCGAAATATTATTTACATGAGCTTCAAATGAGAGACTGGGATCCATAATAACTCCAAGCTCTTTAACTGTTAGAGAATATGTGACTGGGAGACCATTGAGGTTCAATGAGTAATTAGAGAGTGAGGACATAGCTGTCTCTGGGCCTAATAGAAGCTCCTCTGTTTTGTCAGGATTATGTGAGAGAAAATCCTCAACATCCAGTTTGTGATGTTCTTTATCCATTCGTCAAGAATACTAAGATGATATATGTCCTCTGGTTTGGCTGGGACATATAGCTGAATATCATCAGCATAACAGTGGAAACTAGCACAGCGTTTATGTATAATGTCACCTAGAGGCAGCATATATAAAGAAAAAAAGCAAAGGCCCTAGAACAGATCCTTGTGGAATACCATAGCTAACCTTGTTATATGCTGAGAAGTCTCCATTTATGTTAACAAACTGGTAGCAAACAGATAGATAAGATTTAAGCCAGGAAAGGGCTATTCCCCTAATACCAACAACATTTTCGAGTCTATCTAGTAAAATGTTGTGATCTATAGTGTCAAATGCTGCACTCAAATCAACCAATATATGCAAAGAGACATATCCCTGGTCAGAAGCCAACAACAGGTCATTATCTACTTTAAATAGTGCTGTTTCCCTTACTATGATTAGCCCTAAACCCTGACTGAAAGATTTTATGTATCTGGTTCTGTTTCAGATATGAACCTAACTGCTGAGCTACAGCTTTTTATAGGATCTTGTAAATAAAGGGAAGGTTTGAGATCAGACTGTAGTTTGTCAGCTGCCATGGGTTAAGGTTATATTTTTTGATAAGTGGTCTGATTACTGCTAATTTGAATGAATATAGCCAAGGTTCAAGGAGGAGTTTATTCAATTTAGTAAAGGTTCAATTACTTCACGTAGGATTTCCTTAAGAAATTGTGTGGGCAGTGAATCTGCCTCAAATGATCACAAATGATAAGTCTGGGAGATTCACAATAAATCTAGAAGCAGTGACTGACATGATCATGCATCTGGTGAGGTAGTGAGGCAAGGTTATTATATTGAGGCTCATATGTGGTTAAAATGAAATGAGTGAATGGTCTGAGATGGCATCAGACCATGGGTGGTATGACTTCTCTATATCTACACTGTATGTCAGTTCTAAATCAAAACTAGTCCACCAGAGTGTATGGGTTCTCTTATACATTGGGTGAAAACAATTGATTCTTGGCTGAACCAACTGAGTGATATAACTAAAGGCTGATCTCAGAGGGTCTTGGACACTATCAAAGTGAATATTGAAATCATCAACAATAATTGCTCTTTCTACTAGAGTGACTAGATTAGAGAGAAAATCATCAAACTCGTTAATAAATCCTGAATAGGGTCCTGGTGGCCTGCAGATGCCAATTAGTGACAGAACTGTGTAAATATATGATCTTTGTAATTAAAGTTTGTTGACAATCTATAGAATTTCACTTTCTTTGGAATGTTTCTCACTTCAATTGGAATGTCCAAGTTCATATCTGTAGATATTAACCTGAGAAGTCACTGAATGTGTAAAAAGGTATAGTACATGTCATCTGAAGATAATAAACAAGTTATATACTGTCACAGAACGCTCGCCTCCCGCGAGTCACGTGGGTTGGCCTGCCACGTGAAGTGGGAGGATTGTTGTTGGTGGCCACACCTGCACATATCTGCACCTTGTTTTGTTTATGTATTTAAACCCTCATCGTAGTGTGCAGGTTTGTTGGACATTGTGGATGTAACTTCTTGATGGAATGTTCCTTTTGTCGTTTTATTCGTGTTTACCGTGTCGTTTGTAATGCTTGTGAGTGCCGTTATCGTTTTATGTATATATGTAAATAAATGTACGTCCCAGTCGCTGGAGTCTGTGCGTCATGCCCCTCCACCTGTGGCACTCGGGCCAACACGCGTTACATATACAAGCTCTTGGCTTTGTTAATAATGGTGTTTTGTATTAATTATTCTTATAAGCACCATTCAATAGATGTTTAGCTACTAAGCTGTTGTATCAAAACAATTGAGACAGACATGTAGCAACACAACAATATATAATTAATGTGTTGGTACACCATTTTAGCTAGTTTATCTACTTAATTTTAGTGACACCAACAATAAATGTATGGGTGATGTATTAAGTAATGATGTATTAAGATGTATTAAGTAGTGATGTATTAAGTAATATATCAACAATAGGCCTATGTTTACTTAAGAAATGAGACAGACATTTAACAACACATCAGCAATATATCAATGTGATGGTATGACTGTTTATCTACAGTTTACTAACTTTACTAACTTAATGTTAGTAACACATTAACATTATATCAGTTTAATGTAACACATGTACAATGTACCTAGTTAATCTAACAGCATATATCTGTTTAATATAAGTAATTTATATATTGACTTAATGTTGACAATATTTCTCCTAAAAGAAATATGTAAATATATATATATATATATATATATATATATATATATATATATATATATATATATATATATATATATGTAATCATAAATAACGTTTGTGCATCTACAGACTGTATAAAGATATTAACTTGTATGTATTATATGATTCACTACTGCCACTCCACTGATATGTTGTCTACTGAAAGTCTATTGATATTTTATTAATCATCTACAAATGACCACCCAAAATGTTACCAAATAACATACAAAAATAAACAGAAAACCAATGTATGCAATCTGTAGATAAACTGAGGGTGGATCCACAGTCCAGTTGTACCCCCCACAAACTAGCAAATGTAGTTCTCTATGGCACAAAAGAGGGTTCCACTATTGTGGGTTCCACATATACACCTTGGTTTTATATAATGGATCTCAGAAAAATCTAGATTTGGTTATGGGTCCAGAGTGCCAACCCCCCCCCCCCCCCCCAAAAAAAACAAAAAAACAAAAAACAAAAAATAAACAACAAAAAAACCCGCCATTCTAATTTGACTTTTGCACCTTATGTTTTACCACTATGTAATTTCTCCCTTGTGAAAGAGGGTAATTTTCTGGGTAATGATTTTGAACACTAATCACTGCTGCCTCACTAGGGTGACAGGGTGGACACTGTGCAGCTGTGTAAAGCTCATCAGTGAACTGAAAAAATGGCTGCAGAGTGAGAGTGTTTATTCAAGTGGCATTAGCCATTAGCTCAATGTGACATCACCCTGAGCAGCAAATCAGGTGTCAAAGCCAACTTCTCAAAGCTTAAAGCATAAATCTTAGAGTTGAAACTGCTAACAGTAAACAAGATGTCATGGTTACACAAAGAAAACACAGATTATATAAAGGCTGGGCAATGAGTCCACAAGGGCAAATATAGTAGGCATAGTTAATAGTGAGTATTGGGCATGCTGACCTCTGGTGGTGAGCATGGGAAGTGATTGAGAGCCCCATCTTGTGGGCTATTTGACTATATCTGAAGGAGTTGCTTGTGTGTTTTGTGTTTTTGTGCGATCCCTTGCTCCCATCCCTTTTCATTTCATTCAGCCCTCTTTTCCCCATAGATTCGTAAAGGTAATTTTTTCAAACTACTTCTATTTTAACAAATCAGAATCAGAAACAGAGACTTTTATTCACCAAGTATGACGTGCACAAGGAATTTCTCTATGTGTGGGTGTCCATATAAAATTTAAGTACAGTAAGATACATAGAGAAAGAACACTTATATATAAGATATTTGTGGAGTAAATATAAACTATAAATATACTATATGTAACCTGTATATACATAACTACATATAAGCTATATATACTATTCATAAACTATATATAAACATAAAAGACAAGTATGCAAACTAGAGCAAGTCAGACTATGTGCTGTGTGAGATAAGAACAGACAAGGCCAAGTTCTGGAGTACTGAGGTACATTTATAAAGTATGAGCAGTGATATAAATATAAATGTGAATGTAAATATTTTTATAGAATGTATATATTGCAATGAATTAAAATGCATATGAGCAATAACCCCAGTTGGAGGAAAAGATTTCATATTTAGAGGATTAACTTATATACAGTGGTTGTGTACATTACAGTGCATGTAATAAAGTGCATAACAGCCATTGATCAAACGGATGTTAGAGGGTTCCTTGTTTAGGAGGTAGATGGCCTGTGGAAAGAAACTGTGGAGGTAACAGTCTTTAGGGTTCTCACTCTTAGTCTCCACTGTGATGGAAAACTCTGGAAGAAAGCATGCCTGAGGTATGAGGGGTCAGCCAAAAAAGATACAAAACACTGGCATAGAACACATTATTTAATGTGTTATACAAAGGCAAAATCAGTATTCATAAATGGCCAACATTAACCAAGACTCCTAAGGGTCAAAGACACAACAAAACAGTCAACAAAGACGACTCCACATGCACATAGTGGGCCGTACCAAGTGGGAAGAGGAGTGTACTGTGACAGAACCCCCCCCCCCCCCTTCAATAGCGAGACAGTGAACCCCAGGCCATCGTGGCACGGCCTGGTGCCCACCCAACACAAGGCGGGCTTGGAGCCATCACCAAGTGAGGTTTCTCAGTGCCTGAGGGGGGAAGGCAATGTCCGTGCCTCTCCCAGGGTGGTACAGTGAAGCTCCGTGGTGGGTCTGACTGGTCCTAAGGTGTGGCAATGATCAACAGCAGCCTTGACAGAGCTGGAAGTATTGTGGCGACCAGTGACAACAGAAGGTTCAACTGGATGGGAAGTGTAGCGGAGACGAGCAGCGGCATCAGCCTCAACGGGACCATAAGCACTGTGGTGATCATCGACGACAGCAGCCTTAGCAGGACCCAGCCAAGACAGAAGACATAATGCACCCACATGGATAGTGGGTGCACACAATAACGAGAAAGTGCGCCTGCAGACAATTATAAAAGGCTCACTAACAAAGCGCCTGCTGGAAGAGCAGGCACTGGAGGCATGTCCCTAGCTTTGCAGTACATGATGAGGGGCATGTACGCCCTGGATCCAGACGTGCAGAGACGGACTACAGCCCACACATCGCAAGCCACCCAGGGAGAGCCCATCATGGAGGCGAAACCCTGTGGCAGTCCTCTTCCTGGGTTTGGGTAGACCCGCCAAGTATTCATAACCTACACCTGGAAGAGAGAGAGAAGAGACAACAGTAACAACAGCTGGGCTCATTAGATCACCCACATAGTGGTCTAAGAGTAGCCAATTTGCTCCCCATGGGCCCAACCTGGTAGCACTAGGCCCCCTCCAAGAAATTCCAGGAGGGTTCACCTCTTTGGTTGGAGTGGGCTGTGTCCTCCTCCTCCTCCTCCTGTGTGGTCACAAGAGGTTGAGGTCCTCTCCCCAACATCTAGGGATCCAGACAGCAGCTTGGGATCAGCAATAGGGAGTCCTCTGAAGTAGCCATTGCTAGGGAAATATATGAATATGAAAACGAAAACAGTCAACAATGAGGACTCCACATGCACATGGTGGGCCATACCACGTTATAAGTGGGAAGCGGAGCGTACCGTTATAAATCTCCTTTTTTTTTTTTTTACTTGTTTGCTGTCACGATTGGCCACCCTCCTGGCGTCCATATTTCCATGGTGTCCCTATCGCGTCTTTGTATTCCTTTACTTCCTTGTTGTTATTCCATTCCTTGGTTTCGTTTTTTCTGCCCATTGTCTGTTTTTCATTGCTTTCACCTGTTCCTCTTTTCCAGTCTGTGGTGGAAAAATGAGAGTGCATCAAACACAGACAGTCTTATGAATTGAGTAGTAAAAAGTTTATTGAGTTCTGTCCCCTGTATAACAGAGAAAGAGAACTCACTCGTAGTACAAGTCCCCCTCCCCTTATACACAGAGAAGAAAAGAAAGAAAAAAAAAAAACAACAAAAACAGAAAAAATACCTACAAGGTATCTGAACTTTATGTTTTGGTGAGCCTGAGCGCAGGTGGCATCTTCTATCTCTACAGTTAGAACAGTCTTCTTCTATCTCTATGGGTAGAACAGCATGTGAGCCGCTGATATCCTTGGCTCTCGTGCCTATCTACGGACTTTTATGCTGTGACTATAGAAGCACAAAGCAAAGTAAAGTGAAGCAAAGTAAATTTCCACATTTCCCCCTTTGATTCTATATCACACACTATCAGACATTTCTCCAGAGAAAAGCACTATGATGTCTTCGAGCGGGCCACCAACACCACCTGTCTCGGGGGGCGGAACGTCCTCGCAGATGTAGGCATGGTGAACACACTAGAGAGACGTTTAACACACAATAACAAAAAAGGAAGTAAACACAGAAGAAGAATGGGTAGCACAATGGGCAACGCTACAGCTGCTAGGTTCGCTGCCCAACTGCCCAACCAGGCCGTCAGCCAGTCCCAGAATTCACTTGGAACTGCAGGCGGTGGAGTGATGGCAGATCGCATATGATTCATATAATCAGTAATATTAGCGCTAAGATCTGGAATGTAAAAACAAGAAGTGTTGATCATTTTGCATACTCCACCTTCCTTCATGGTTAAGATATCTAATATCATTCTATGTTGTAGCACTGCTGCCCTTATTGCTTGTTGTTCTAGCTTTAAGGCACCTATAGCCGCTGAGGTGTCGTTAACTCCTTGCAGTAACTGATAAGCTAAGCCATTGATCTTTTGCAGGGCTGCTACTGTGCCATCGCCCAGGAAAAGGGACCAACCAATGGTTTCACCTGGAGTGGTCCATAGGTCCCTCAGAATTCTACCACAATAGTCTGTGCTGGTTATGTCTCTCCTCACCCTGTGCTGCTTGGCATGGGGAAGTGTATACACCTGCGTCCTTGGGCGCACTACAGCTGGATAACAACAACCAGTCCAGTTCTGTGGCAATTCACCATAGGCCACCGAACCACTGAGCCACATTACATTCCAATACCCCTGCAGGGTTGTCATGGAGCAATTCCACAGGGAACTGCTATTGGAGTCACTGCAAGTGCCATTGCTGTGCACCTGCACATAGTCGACGCATCTGGACCAGCCTACCGGCACCTGCTGCTTCATCTGCTATACAAATATCTTACCCTTACTAGCTGCCACATGCAGCATCATTTTCGGTGGTGCAGGGTTAGTGGGACTGGGACAGTTTGAGGTCTGGTTAATAACCTGGCACATAGAGATTGTCATATTCACTTCTCCTACGTCTGCGTTTTTCAGAGGGATTACAGTCCTTGGAACACTGGTGTGCTGGCACACCAGACAATCTTGCTCAATATGCTGGGTATGTATGATGGCTGACATACATGCTGTATTATGTTGGCATTTAGCTGCTAAGCGTTCTGCCTCAGTGGTGTTGGGGCCCTGGATTGGTAACAATGCTCCCAACAAGTCATGAGACTCATCATCCATATCAACATGCAGTCTACGTTTTAGCTGAAAGTGATCTACTCTATGTGGCAGTGCTACGAGTGTCAGTGGCGCACAAATGTCAGCACCCACCCTTTCTATACAGCACAGATAGCTACTATTGGGGTTAATTATATTCCAATTTCCTCATAACGTTATCTGAATGGCATTGCCATCCCCAGGCACATTGGCAATGGTTAGATTGGCTGATTGCTTAACTTCGCTGTCAGTTCTGATGTCCCATACATATTTTCTATTTGCAGAATAATCATAAGAATCTGATGGAACCCTGATGACATGACACTGCTTTGTCCTCTCTCAGGTGACCTGTAATTGCCTGCTGCACTGGCTTATTGAAGGCTTGATACCATGGGATTTGGTCCAGATTAGAGGTGCTAAAATAGCTGTTGTTTAACCTGGTCCAATAACCGGAGGAAGAGGTATCCCAGGTTATACGTTCAGATGTACTCAAGCGGACACTATGCCAGACTCCAAGTATCACAAGCACCGAGACACCCATCTTATAGGTTTCTTGATGGTTCTGAGTGTCAAAAGGGGAGGCCTTGCCATCAACACCCTACTCAACACAGTTTCGACCTAGTCTTTTGGGGTGCTGCTGCTTGGAGTTGGGGCTGGTGTCGGAGCCTACTTACAGTGTGTATGGTGTACCCAGGTTCCTCGTCCTTCTATTCTGACAGCAGTGTGGGTTGTTAGCAAGACTTGGTGTGGCCCCGTTCACCGTGCTTGGTTCCACCACTTTCGTCTGAGATCTTTCACCAATACCCAGTTGCCTGGAGCGATGTCATGCAGGTGCTTGTCTGCGGGGCTCAGCAAGACAGCTTGCACCCTTTGCCTGGCTTAATTCAACAAAGTCAACCTGCCAATGTTGAAATGGTTCGGTTGCTGGCGGGTGTCCCGCCACTGGGGTCTGCATGGTGGTTACCTTGGGAGAGTGCTGCGCACAAACAAGACAGCTGGAACAAAAATTTTGGGTAAGTGTTGTGATTCCTGGTGCAAACTAATACTTTGATATGCTGTCTACGATTCCCCCTTTGCTCCTGTGGCTACGCCCATGAGCAATTCTATCAGGCCCTGCATGTATGATTTTGGTAGGCAAGGTTTGCCCATGGGTGTGTGTGTCCAAACGCCATCACGCACTGTGCAGTCTAGTCGCCTCCACTTGGTGCTTTCAGTGGCAGTGGCCCCTGACTGAAGTTCTCGTAATGTGGTTTGCGGCGTAGCAGCTGTTTCCTGCACTGCTTGCACAGTGGTTTTAGTTGCGGTTGCCTTTGCTACCTTCTCTGCAAAATTATTCCCCTTGCTAATTTGGTCTTCTGTGGTTCTGTGAGCTGCACATTTCAAAACTGCGATTGTTTTTGGCAGCAAAATGGCTTCTAGCAGTGTGTTTACAAGATGGTGATGTTTAATATATTTACCTGAGCTTGTTAGGAATTGCCTATGCTTCCATATGGTTCCAAAATCATGAACAATCCCCCAAGCATATCTGGAATCAGTGTGAATATTAACAGTTTTGTCTGCAGCTAGTTTGCATGCTTCCGTTAGTGCTACTAGCTCTGCAGCTTGCGCTGAATAGGAAGATGGTAACACTTCTGTTTTGAGTATTTCATGATCTGTTACTACAGCGTACGCTGCCCTATTAACCCCAGTGTTGTCCCTGCTTGCTCACCCATCCACATAGAGGCATAGGTCTGGGTTACTTATGGCTTCTTCAAAAAGATCAACCCACGGCGTACATACCTCAGCTAAGACTGCTGTGCAGTCATGTGGGACTCCATCCTCCTCTGTAGGAAGGAGTGTAGCTGGCTTCAGTGTTGTACACCTTTTAACAGTTATGTTAGGCATGCCTAAGAGGGTGGTGTGGTATCGCAGCCATCGCTGGGCTGATAAGTGTGACACTCTCTGGTCCTGCAGTATTCGGTGTACTACGTGTGGGACTAAAACAGTAAGAGGGGAGTATGCCACTATATCTCTTGAGGCTAGTATGGCCTTTTCAGCAGCTGCTATTGCTCTGAGGCAAGCTGGTAGCCCTTGTGCCACCGTGTCTAGTTTTGCCGAGAAGTAAGCTACTGGTCTTTGATGTGTTCCATGGTTCTGGCATAGAACCGACATCATATAACCACCTTTCTCATCTACCGTCTGAGTGAAAGGTTTGTTGGGATCAGGGAAACCTAGGGCAGGCAGGCTTTGTAGTGCTTGTTTCAATTCTACAAACGCCTTTTCCGCCTCTGGGGTCCAGGCCAACTGCACCGCATTCCCAGCTTTGGTGGGAATGATGGTCCGTAGTGGTCCCTCCAGTTCTGCATAGGACGAAATAAACATGCGACAGTAGGAACACATGCCTAAAAAAGATAACACATGTTTTTTTGTGGTCAGTTTAGGTAGCGAAATTCTAGCTTGTGCTCGATTTTGAGTCAGCTTGTGTGTATTCCCCTTAATAAATATGCCCCAGGAATGTTACTTCCTCCTTACAGTTCTGTAATTTTACTCTACTAGCCTTATGCCCTTCTGCAGCTAAATGTTTCAACAGGCGTAAGGTGGCTTGCTTGCACAACTCCTCTGTTGGTGCTGCTAGTAATAAATCATCTACATATTGCAGCAGAGTTGTGCCTGCGGGAAGGGTAAGACCTTCTAGACTTTTTATGCAGCATTATAAATGGTTGGCGATTCACAATAGCCCTGGCAGAGGTGCGTAAACGTGTAGGGTTTTCCTTCAAAGGAAAAAGCAAACCAAAATCTGTATGTACCAGTACACTAAAAAAAGCATTTGCCAGGTCCACAACGGTGAACCATCGACTGTCACGTAGTATTTGTGACAATATAGTGTGCGGATTTGGCACTTCAGGTGCCCTTGCTTGTAGTGCTGCATTTACTGCTTGTAAGTGTTGTACAAATCTCCACTCATCACGCCCTGGTTTCTTCACAGGAAATGTGGGGGTACGAACAGGCGAGGACGGACATGGTATTATCACACCGGCGTCCCAAAGGGATTGGAATACTGGCCTAATACCTTCTATAGCCTCCTTTTTCATCGGGTATTGGGGATGTTTTGGTCTGTATGCGCCCTTTGGCGTAATCTACACTGGCTCACAACTTTTGATTAATTCCACATCGTTTTTTCCTTTTGCCCATAAGATATCCAATACCTCGCTCAAATAATTATCATGCTCGGATTCCGATGCTACAAAGTTTGTCAAGTGTACACTCTGATGAGGTGAGGTAAGCTCTACAGTTCTGATAGCCGTAATTACATATGGCAGAGTCATTCGGAATGCATCTATGCCTGCATTATAGTGAATAGTAGGTTGTTCAGTGGGTTCCCATCTGTGGAGATGACTCATTCGTCTTATCCATGGTCCCACCTCCCCCCATTGTCTAAAAGGATTACTTCTTCCTAGTGAGACATGGGGGATGGAGTACTCAACATCATACCACCATTTCTGTTCATCAGACAGTTCAGCTTGCGCCGCTACAAAATCATCATCCCAATACAAATATTTAGTTCTAATGGTCTCTAGGTTTTCATAACAGAAAAAAGCTTCTGCATACTGCTTATCTGGACCATCGGAAACATATGCAGTCACATGCAAACATTCAGCATTCATACAAGTAAATGTACTCTTTGTTGCCCTTCTGGCGGTTTTGATCATGTGTTCAGTTATTTTCCCTGCCCCACCTTTTTTGCACATCAAATCTTGAGCCAGCAGGTTGATTGGGCACACAGAGGAAATAAGGAACCCATGTCGAAACTTTCGTTCCCCCACCTGACATTGGAGAGGCACAGACATTCAAACCCCATCTCATGCACCACCTTTCCACTCGCATCCATTATGGACACTGTTCTATTAGTAATTGGTACATTAATTTCCTTTGCTTGAATTACTGAGTGCGTGGCACTGCTATCTACTAAAAACTTCATTTGTTTGCCGTTAATGGTTAAAATTACTTGAGGTAATGCTAGGGGTCCCTTACTTAATTGCTGAGAATACATAGAATAAAAACCTGGCACTTCCCTTTTCTGATGGGGTTAGTGGTCCCTCACAGCCGTCCCGCCTCTCCTCCGCCCGTCAGTCCACCTCTTCCAGATCGTTTCTTGTGGCTTGGCCGTCTGGGTCTGGACAGTTTCTGAAAAAAATGTCCTTCTTTTCCACAATTGTAAGATCGATTTCTCTATGACATATCTCTCCCTCCTGGAGCATCTTGCTCCGTTCCTCGTCCTCTCCCCCTGGGAGCCACTTGTTGCATCATGGTGAACATGTTGTCTGCTCTGTTCTTTGAATTTGAGCTTCATGATGTCTGGCATAGTCTTCAGCCAGTCTGCTGAGTCCAAATGAGGTGTCAGCATCCATTTCCTGGTTAACCGCTCTGAGGGTGATGCCTTCGTTCTATGGCATGGGCTTCATCTAAGAGACCAGTGTGTGGTCCTGCTTGAGGCAGTCCATAGGTGGGTGGATGTTACGCTGCCACTGGATCAGGCACCACGGCTGCTGGTTTCCGTTGCGGTGGAGTGGAATCAACCTCTCGCCTCGTCCCTGCTAAAACATTACATTGGCCAACTGTAATCATGGTAGTCTACGTCATATAAATTTCTTCGCATAACCATATTGGGTGAAAACAAAACTCGATTCACTATTTTTTGCCGAAATTTCATATATGTGCACATCATTGGCCAAACATTTTCCTGTACTGAGTAGATATTGAATAGATTTGGACTTGAATGCTGATGCTAACTAGCAAAAGGGGGAAACTGTTCCTCACAAAATTAAATTATGTGAATTTAATGTTTAATGTAACCTCTAAAGGTTGTGATAGAAAACAATTTTTAACTTGCTTTGAATTTGAAATTATTGCTGTGTTGTACACACAACTGCTGGGTTTGTCATTTTTGTAAAATATGACATGTTTTATCTGAGGCCCTGGTGAGGAATTCGCTTAGAAGCTGCAGTAATTGCTTTAGAATGTAGCAGTGAAGAAGACTGCCCTGACAATTTAGATCCCAATCAGAGTGATATAGATGAAGGTGAATTTATAGCAGTGGAGGGAAATTGTACTATGGATGATCTTGGTGATATAGATTCAGATATTGCATACAGATTATGTCAACTGATTCTGAAGAAGACATAGAATCTGTGAAAAATTGGGTAACCTTGCTTCCTGGGCTACATGTGGAACAAGACAAATTGATGAATTGCTTGTTATTTAGAAGGATGAAGGTTTAGAAATGCTGAAGGATTCTAGGATGTTAATGAAAACACCTTATCAAATCTAAGCAGAGAACAAGTGTAGTAGACAATATGTTTGTAAGCTTTGTAAGACAGTAAGCTTTGAGATTGAATGCTCTGTTGTGAGAATACTTGCCCAGAACAGCAAGCGTTTGGAAAATTCAAACTCTGGACCTAGTGAACATTAGTGAACATTTATAGAGTTTCTCTTTTTAGGTCATCTAATGCCCAGTTATGGTTGATCATCTGCCATTTCAGTGACTTTGAACCATTTATAGTTGAATTGTTTATGGTGGATCTAAACCTCTCTGTTGATGATTTTCTTGAGACTTTTTAAAGACTTTTAGTTGAATACACAGAACTACAGAGAAGGCAAATCACTGTGAATGAAATCTATGCGCATGAAAGCCTTTATTTGTCACAGAATACTCCCTCCCCATGAGTCATGTGGTGTGGCCCGCCGCATGCAGGGGGAGTTTACGTTTGTTGCCACTCCGTCCATGATGGCATGCACCTGCACAGGGTTAACGTTAATTGTATGTCTGTTTATTTAAACCTCTGTCAGTGTGAGCCTCATAGTTGGTCATTGTTCATGTTAGGGTAATGTTAGTGTCAAGGAGTGTGTAGCCACCGTTAATATAACCCCACGTTTGCATCATTTTATGTCGTCGTTGTCACTGTTTATATTGTTTGTGTGTTCCTGTCTAATAGTGTTATTATGTGTGAGTGCTACGAGTGTCCTTTATGTTTTATGTTATTAAATGTTTCACTTCGTCAAGGGAGTCTGTGCGTCCTGCTCTACGCCCTGTGGCACTCAGGCCATGACATTATTTGTGATGCTCCGACATTCTTAAAATGTATAAAAGGACACACTGTATATCACTGTTTTTAAAGATTCACAATTAAGGGAGAGTATTTCTCTAATTTCTTTAATGGATTTCTCTAATGGACTTTATGTTGATCATCAGGTTGGAGTGTCCCTTTTAATGTAATGTAGGAATATGCCACAGGTTTGCCTCTGGACTATATGCATCTAGTATGTCTCTGATAGCCTGCTGTGCTTTTTAAAACACAGACCACTCAAAAGTAGTCTGTCACTTAGAAAGGTAGGCAAGATTTCAACTTTTCTTGTGTCTTTGCAAACCAAGACCCCTGGCATAATTAGGTCAGTGGAAAGCCACAGAGCTTAGGCAGCTCCTTTTATACTCTGGAGCTGTAGGTGTTGCACAGGAATGTTTATGAACACTTTCTGTGTTGAGCAGTGGCTGTATTGATCTTTCTGTACTCCTATAAGAGGAAGTGTTCTGTTTGCATAGACTATTCTAAACAAATTTCAAGCTTTTTTGTAGAGAAAAATTAAGCATATATACACAGCAGTGGTTTTGGGGTATAACTTTCATAACTTGAAGCATCTGTCAGATGACACTAGACATTTCCAGTATTCTATCATTGACATATCTGCATTTCATGTTGAGAAGATTTTTACAATTTCTGAAAAAATTAGTGGGAAATGCTAAGAATCCCATAAGACTTTTTCAACATGAGAGCAGAAAGCCACATAAAGAAGACAAAAGTTGGCATTTTGTTTCAGTAAAGAAGAGAAATGGATGTTTCTTCCTGCGCAATGAAGGCTTTGCCTTTGTAAAAGCAAAATGTTATGACAGCTTGTTATGCGACATCATAACATTAATAAAAGCCTGCAAAGCTTTTTTTTTTTACTGTGCCTTGTGAGTCCAAGCTAATTAATGTTGGAGTCATCAGAAACTCAGAGAGTGCAGACAGGATTTTTAAACTTGAAGAAATAAACCATAAAGTGGCTTGTTGTTCACCTATCAGCTGTCATGTCCGATGAAACATAATTAACTTAGAGTCATCTATAAATGTATTTCTATTTATTTTAAAATTCACGTTTTTATTCATGGTAGTATATTTTGGTTCAGGATGGCTTGGGTTAGGGCAATGTGGCAAGAGGAAAAAAAGCAAGAAGAAGGGACTGCCAAGCACCTGGGTAAACACAGAAAACATGTTACTATGTTATTGTTCTGGCCAAATGTTACTATGTTATTGTTCTGGCAAATACAACAATGGTACAGCACCTTGAACCATCTGATGGTTGGAAGCTTCTTCTTCTGATAGAGAAGATGAGATCAAATAGGTACAGTTGCATATTATATCTATTATATGCATTTTGTCTTAAGATAATTAACCTGCCATACTTCTGTTAAGCATTGAGAACCTTTTTGCTTTGCCACTGTTTATTGTTTTTTATAATTTGACAACTGTGTGCATAGAAGCAAAAGGACGAAAAAAAGTAAGACATTTGAAGATTTTTTGGTGGGTATTATTTTTACTTTGAGATTGATGGTGCATGGAAGAAAAGAAAAGCATAAAAGAAAGGATGCATACATAATTGTATGTTCCCACTTCTACAACTTGACTTCCTTTCAAAACCCACACTTCATTGTTGGCTCCACCCTGGCTTAAGTGATTTCTGTCACCTATATAAGGACCCTGCTGGGAGAAGATGGCAGCTTGCCCAAGATCACACTAGAGAGAGCACAACAATGTATGACTTGCAAATTTGTTTGTGTGGTTTTTGGGGTCTTGGCTGTGCTTACCTTGTGTTTTGATATCCTTAGTCAGCTTGTGTTTGTGTATGTGTAGATTTGTATGTAAGGATATACACTGGGTTTCACTTGTGTGGTCCTACTGTGTTCTGTTTATAATTGTGATCCCTGTGATTGAATACATGTTCTAGTGTATGTTTATGTGTATAGTTGCTGATTGTAGGGATTGGAGCCTGTTAGTTTGGAATCAGGTTATTGTTTGTTTATTGTCAGAGAGTTGGTGTAAGATTGTATTAATTTTCTTTCTCGTGAAGTGTAGTTAGATTTGTTTTCGGGTTTTTTTGTGTTTATGTTGGCATTCAGCCACTCCTGAAGCTAATCAGTGTTTTATGTGTATATATCAGCGACCGGTTTATCACATCACTGTTGCCTTACCACCTAGACAGGGTCATAACAGGGCCCCTGATCTCTGGGGTCCCATGCATTTTTGTGGTTTGTGTAGTGTAAAAACTGCCACTGTGTATGATTAATGTGCATGCAGAGACTTATGCAGTTAAGAGGGGAAGAATGTACCCTTATATATTAGTGGTAAGGTATGATATTGATTTTATTTGATAATCTTTGATGATATTTCCTTGATAGTATTATTAAGTATGATAATCATTAGTTTCAATGCATTAGAATTTCAGAGACAAGTCATGGAAACACTAGTGGGAATCCATGAGGATGTCCACAATATGAAGAAATGTTTTGGGAATGCAGAAAGCTGTGCAGACTCAAGATTCCTGCACAGGTTGAGGCATCAACATAATGCAATTGTCATCAACATAGTGCAATTGTTCTCCAATCTGTTTTGTTTCAATCTTTTTGTGGGGGTTTGTTGGCTTTTTATTTTGTATTTTTTATTGTTATACTGAAACATTATTCCTCTAATTTCAGATTAATGACTTGTCCAAGGTAAGTGGCATCCACTTGAAGGATAATGTAAAGAGGGTCATGGAGAAGTAAGTAAATATGTTTTATATCTTGGAAGCTCACTGGTTAAGGTACTTGACTAGTAATTAGAAGCTTGCTGGTTCAAGCCCCACCACCACCAAGGTGCCACTGTTGGGCCCCTGAGCAAGGCCCTTAACCCTCAATTGCTCAAGTTGTACTCCGTCACAATTGTAAATCGGTTTGGATAAACATGTCAGCTAAATGCTGTAAATTTAAATTTCATCTTGGTGTCAATTAGAGGTCAGTTACAGTTATTAAGGAAGCATCGGCTGAACTGGGGAATTTACTTGAATTGGTTGCCACTGGGTCAACTGGAAACCATCTTCAGGAAGTGACCTTCACTGACATTTCCACTGTGACAAAACAAGCATCTTTCTGGTGATCTCTAGCACAGTGTATGTAGCAAAGGGCAAAACGTAAATGTGCTGGATAGATGTCTTTTACATTCTTTGACATCTTTAAAACAATGACAACTGCTGGAATTCAAGTTTTTCTGCCCGAATATAGCCTACTCCAAAGATGAAATCTATTTAACTTTTGAGGAGTCACAGCATGTACATGCAAGAATGTGTTAAATGTGCATGGTACCTAAGAATGTCTGCAACATAATGTTTTTATTGCTTAATCTATCTTATTTTATCCGATATTGTGCATAGATTTACAGATTCAAATTATTCTTATGGAGAGTGTCCAGAGGACTACAGATGAAACAGAAGCAAATGTAGTGAAGATAGACTGCAAATTATCCCTCTGATGAAACTTTAATCTGGTCAGTGTGGGCTTTCTGTCACCCCTAGGCCACAGACAGGAACCAAGACCACTCTGGCACAATCATGCTGAGCAACAAAGTCTAGATATATTTCTCTTTCCCACAGATTCACAAAGTATCAACTTGCCATTTAACCTACTATGACGTCAAATGGTAATCAGCCAGAAATGTATCGATCGATCCAAAAAAATCTACATTTATTTATAAAGCACTTTTTACAACAGCCATTGTCACAAAGCAGACAAATGTCAAAGTCCATGCCCCCAGTGAGCAAGCTAAGGGTGACAGTGGCAAGTAAAAACTCCCTAGAACATGAGAAAGAAACCTTGAGAGGAACCAAGACTGTAATGGGGGGCCCATCCTCCTCTGGCTGGCAATGGTAATGTATGGCTGTTTTAATATAGCCATTTTAATTTCGACCCCGTTCTTGGTCTAGTACAAGGTGTGAAATTGAGAAAGACCCTCGAAGGTGGATCATCCCCCACCCCACATAACTTCTGTGATGGGAAATCAAGACTCAAATTGTTCTTTCTAAATAAGTCAGTAGCCTCTCTCAGTTAGAAAGGCTCAAATCTCATGTTGTCTTGTTTATTTAATTGTTTTGTTTTCTTTCTTTGTTAAAGGCCTATGACTCTCTATCCAAGCCAACTCTGAAGATCCAGTCCCTCAGTCCGAGACGCCTGGTTGTTTCATTGTCATTGGCCTCCATCACTCATGCACTGTCAAACCAGCAATGCTGAAGAAATCACAAACTCTCACAAACTCGCAGTGCCATCCCAGCAGTTTAAAGGAAGACAGGCACTCCCTCCTTTGCCATCCAGATGGCTTTAATGGAAAATGGGTACTCTCCCTCAGTGCCACCCAGATAGTTTTTACATGGTTGGGTTGTAAGAATAGACATTTCCATTTTTACATTACCAGTTAGTATTGGTAGTAACTTTATTGTTCATACATCAACTCTTTCCCTCTCATCTGAGATACAGTTGGGGGAGGGTGTTGACTGGCTTTGTTCCAGTGTCTTCAAGTTTGATAACTAGGCTAAATGTAATTCTTTAAAACCTTTCTTTCTCAGTTCTTTGGCATGTAGCTAATACATTTCAAATGGAAATTATTGACCAGCACACACTCCTGCTGACTAACATTAGCTATTTAGCTAACCTAAGTGTTTAGTTCTATGGAATTGTTCAAGTCCATAGGCTATTTTAGGCTATTCGCTATTTGGACAACACACTAGCTAGCTTCATGAATAAATCAGTAATTGGATTTCTTCATAATTAGCTTGCTCGCTTCCTAATGGCTAATTAATTAGCTACAACATGAGATGCAGTAGAGTGAAAACTAAAAGTTATTTAACCTATCTATCTAGCTAAGATTTTTGTCATACAATGCCAAGATAATAAATGTGGTACAACTGACATTTCATGAAATGAAACAAATTATTTTTAAATCAAAATAAATAAAAAATAATTCTACTGTAAATAGATTTTAAACCACTGTGCTAATACGTCTTGTATTGTTGCCAATAGCTTTGACAAATGTAGCCATGAAACCCACAATATGGTCTTGCCATGAAGCCCTTCCTTACAGACCTAGTGCTAATTTCTTTTCAGTGCATGCACATTCCCAAAGACTTCTTAAATGGAACACAGAATTGAGGGTCATCTGAATTAAATTCTATCCCCAGCACTTTTCAAAAGTTATAACCTTTGTTTGGCCAAACAGAAGAGTTGGATTTGTAGCACTTGGGCATGGTTTTTGAGCATCTCAAGACTCACAACTTAAAGCTGGCTCCTATGAAGTGCCAATTTCTTTTGAGATGGTTGAAGTTCCATATTATCAGAGTGGAAGGAGTTGCTACTGACCCTGACAAGGTAAAGGCTATTACTGAAGATGATCTTACGGAAGGGACACCCATCTCAAAAGAAGCTGAGGTCATTTCATGGGTAGGTCATGTTCTACCAATAATTTACTGAAGGCTGCTCTGTCAAAGCAAAGCGTCTTTTTGGACTGATGATAAAATAAGGCTCCTTGCTTGAAGGGATAGAAGTGACCTTCAAGAACAACACATGTCTGGATAAATGGGTGTAGGCAGACTTTCCAGGCAATGAAGCAAATGCAACTAGAGTTTTAGAATATTTAGAACTTTTAGAATTAGATTGCACAGCAGTGCAACAAAATTGAAGGTGTAGTACTTGATAGTGCTAAAATAGTGTATAATAAAATATTTACTGTAGTAACCAAATGAAATAAACTTTTAAGATGTGATTAGAGATTCACAAATTACAAAATACAAAGTATTTCAAATGTTTTGTGTACATCTGATTGTGAACAATTATTGCACACTGTTTACATATTGCATGCAATAAAGCAGCTTATTATTGCACATTAACATTGTTCATTGTTCTGCATTCTTTTATACTCTGGTAGCTGGGTTAGCAGTGAAGGTGGTGCCTTGACATGCATATCCTGATAGACGTGTAGCACTTTCCACAGGGTAGCATGGTGAGGAGGTGGTGACTAGAGTGAGATGCACCTCTGAAGAGGCTTGTGGCCCATTGGAGACATTGTGTGCTGTAGGAGTCCTTTAATGCAGGTAGCTGCGTGTCGATCTTCTTGGCTGATTTGATGTCTCTTTGGGGAACTATATCAGCCACTGAGCAACCAGCATAACACACCAAGGTGCTGTAGGTAAATATACTTTATATGGTCCAGAAGGATACCAAAAGCTGCTTGGACAGGTTGGCTTTCCTTAGTGTATTTAAGAAATAAAGTTGCTTCTGGACCCTTTTCACCATACCATATGAGGTCTTGAGAGAGATGTAAATGCCAAGTCACATACACGGGCCAGAGCTGATTGAAACAATTGAGACAGATGCAAATACAGAAGGACTTTAATAAAAAACTAAAAGCATGTACAAACAAAATCAAAGAATATAAACCAAACACGAGGCAACATCAAACACAGGGGAAGTAATGTAGAAAACATAAGCATAAACAAGAGCAAAGCAAATATATAACTTACAAGAAACAAATCTACACAGAACCAAATTAACCAAAATAACAACATCGGAAACAAAACACAGGGCTTAAACACAGAGACTGATGAAGACTAACAAAACACATGTGAACATAATTGCAGGTGGGGATACAAGCAAGGAGGTGGAACAGAACAAAATTAAAACAAAGAAGCACAAGGAAATAGAACCAGGAATGAAACAAAAACAACACTTTTTTCAATGAGTAGGTGCCGCATTTAATTAGCAAGCTCTTTATGCTCTTGGTGCATGCAATGGGCGGTCTGCTGTTCTTTCACAAATGCTAGAGGAAGTAACAACAGTGAAACCAGTGGCTTTTACATGTAAGTCTCTCATGTTTTACATATGTATAGACCAATTACATAGCTACATAACATTGTTGCTGATGTCCTGACCAGGGAGCCATTTTATCCAACCCAGTGCACCGAATCGATTGACATAGGTCTCCTATATTGAGCTCAGTGATGAGGCAGTGGCTGTGTATCCAAAGTGAGTGCAGGATGCTTTTCATTGGTCCACTGATCATTTGGAAGGTACATCCAGTGCTGAGGGGCTTGGTCTTGGTCTATAATTTGGCTATTGCCAAGACTCCAATGTGATGATGGTCCCCTCTGCCAACAGTCTCCACTTGGTGGTGGTGGCAGCCATGTAGTTTATAGAGGGGTTGGGGATAAAGTGGTGGTTGGGTATCCAGAAAGGTGAAGGAATGTCTGCATTTCTTTGTCTGAATTGGAAGCTCCCACTCCTCATCTGATCCATATTCCTTCTATTGCAAGATACAAACAAATATTACACAAGTGACAATAATAAAAGCAAAGTTTTTATGAAATGCTTGATAAAATAAGTAAACTATTAGAAACAGAGCCAAAATTAGTCAACTTGAAGAAACAGTTTGCACCAGTCTTTGTCTGACTCCAGGAAATCCTCGTTCCAACTTTGCTAAAACCTCACCAACACCATAAAATACTTTCTTCTTTGGTTTCTGTTTGGAAGCCATTTTTAAAGTCAGTTTTATTGTTTGGATTGTTATTGCCAAATAAAACTGCATTGTTGCTTTACTTCAGGTGCCTGTGCCTTCCTTGTTTAACATTTTACCTTCTTGGATGCGCATCATCATAACTCTGTGCCTATTTGGTGTACAGAGTTGATTGACATGTTTTTGGAAAGCTTACAGCCTAAGCTTTGTGGTGATATGTGTCCGTAAGGGTCATATTTTAATAATTTTTAAAATCAGTGTATCTTATTTTGACTTGTTGTTTTATCCAAGTACTATTTACACAAAAATGAGTATTACTTAAGAATGGATTGAAGTAAATACACAAATTTGGCCTTGATTTGAAAGGGACAGTCTAACTTTGGCAGGAGTATGAATTGTTTCAGTATGACCCATGTGTGTGTGTTGGTGGCCATTAATATTGTTGCTTGGGAGGAAAATGTTTTTGTTTGGAATAATTTTTTATTATTTGAAAGTCATACATTTTAGAGTATTATGGCTTACACTGTCAGAATCCTGAGAGTTAGCCTGTCTGTTTGATGTATAATATGTCTACATTGGTTAAAATATGCCTTAATGAAAAATATGAACATTCATACTGTAATTAATATTTTGTAATTTTAACTTTCCTGGCAAGGTATTTTGCAATCAAAATATTTATATTATGAATATATTTAAAGATAAATGGCATAATTCATGAAAAGCAGATATTCTAAGCTTTAATATGGTACCATGGTTGCCTACATTGGACTGGTAAGGCCTCAGATATACTGTTGGATATACACCATGATCGATTTCTGGCCCACCGGTGGGCCTGGGTAGTATAATAGGTTAATGTTAATTTGGGTTGCTTTAATTTTTGTTTGTGCACAGGTTTTGTTTTCCTTTGTTCTATTAAGATGCTTAATTTGAAACTTGTGTTTGCTTTCTCACTTTTGCATGTTCTTTACCTGTGAAATTCAAGAGCTTGAACTTAGTCAGATGTGTTAGCTGTTTAGCATTCTTGCCAATAGTGTGATGGTGAGTTAAGTATGCAACATAAAAACTCATTTCACCTTTGTCTCATCAGCAGTTGACGAGAGAACAACGACACAGGCACAAAACAGAGTGATTTTTGTGGGGAAGGGTCCTCATCCATAAAAGAGGATGTCATAAGTCTGTGGAGGAATTCCTGAGGAATGTGATTACTAAGTGAAAGTCTTATTTGTATGGGGTTACAGTCAGGGCATTCATGATTAGGTAGGCCACCACGGTCAGCAGAGGACTTTGTACCTCACCAGACAGATATTTTTTTGTCATAGCCTAGACACGTGCTTAGAATTTTGACTATGGGCAAGCCATACATGAAAAAAAAAACTTTGAATGACCTTATCATTTGGTAGCACAGTCTCCAAAATAGTCCAGTGATATTAATGTAGTGTAGATGAGAACATATAAATCCTATGTACTGTCACGCTCCCCTCTTCAACTCTTTCACCCATATGTCTACATATGCTCTTTATTTACTTCCCCCTTCCATGTCACCACACTACTCTGGTTATATATATGGGAACCTTTCATTGAACACCTCCATTGTAAATGAACCAACTGTGTCATTCACTCTTGGAATTTTATTTCAATGATGTCTCCTCCAAACTATCAAGAATTAAGTAGTATACACCTTGCTTTTTAATTTTGAATTGTATTGTTTTGTTTGTTGTCTTATATTGTTATGTAAGCACAATTTTTAACATTGCCTAGCTTGATCTGTATTTGGGTGTTATTCTGCTATTCTGTCCTTTTTGTTTCTTTTTATCTAATTTTCTAAAAGGCAAAATTAAATATATTTAAAAAGTTAATAAAAGTTAATATTACAATGAATGTACAATAAAGCAATGAGTGCTGTTCAGTGACTGGGATCAGTTACATTGACCATTAAAGGGGAAGTTCACTTTTTTCACATTCAAGCCTATAAATCTTTTTGTACTTCCCAACTGAGCTTGCATTAATGTATCATAATCTCTCTAAGTGTGTAAATGAAACGATTTTGGAAAGCTATGCATAAAATGAGGGAGGGAATTCAGATTTCCAGTCAATGAGAAAAACATTTTTCCCAAGGTCATGCTGAACAATAATGCCTGCTATTAACTATATGATAATGATTGTGAGGTAACTGAACACATGATTAGAATCAATACAGGGTTGGGAATAATCTTTCTTTTGTACACATCAGAAAAGCATTTGAATATGTTGGCCCAACAAGTAGATATTTTGGGACAGAACCAGAAAGTATAGTCCAAGATATCATCAAATACATTGCATGTCACACAATTTAGAGACAGGATAGGTCTTATTTAATTTCTCTTTGGAGTAATGTAATCTGTAGTCTGGCCTGGCTAGCACAAAGGTGTTTCCTCCTCAAAACATTCCTGCCACACCTCATCAGATAGACCAACACCATGATCCATCTCCCAGGCAGATTTAAATGAAACAGTGGGTGCCACAGAGTGGCAGGAATATTCAGTAACAAATTGAGGAGCTAAGTGTCTAGATCAAAGGCAGGATCAGAGAGTCTAAACTGTTTTAAAAAGATGATGGGACAAACATTAGAATATTTTGAAAAAAAGTAAAGGAACCTGGGAAGAGGAAAAAAAAGATTGCACTGACTCAACATATTAATGACAATGGTACATTTCAGTTTTGTTTTTTAGCTTGTTTGTATATATCCTTAGGGTTTTTTGAGATATTCATTCCAAGATACATGAAAGAATCATTAATTATTTTATATGGCATTATTCCTTCATGAACTACTTTATAGGGACAAAGTTCAGACCTAAATCCCCAGTCAGGGAGATAAATAAGCTTTTACCCCAGTTGACAGAGACACAAAGAAGGCACCAAAATGGATGCATGCGTGTGTGTGTGTGTGTGTGTGTGTGTGTGTGTGTGTGTGTGTGTGTGTGTGTGTGTGTGTATTGCGTCGCCCAGCAGCTACAGGTCATCTTTCAATTCTACATATCTGAATTGAGGTCTTGTAATATAGGACAGCTTGGATACATTCAATATTGATTTTTACTGTAGCACATATATAAGCATGACTACCGTTTGCATTACATATAAATGTGTACAAATAAATCACATGAATGTTTTGGTACATTACTAATTTTCACTCTGTTTTACTAATTTCTTCCACGCATGATGGTGGAACATTTGCTTGCTCCCTTATACCAGCTTCATGTGTGATTCCATGATTCACAATGTGGTCCACAATAGTGGCTCTAGTTTATCTTTGTCCACATCCACCTCTTCCTCTCCCCCTTTGTCTTGCACGTCGTCTCTGACCTCAGTCCTGTCTGTCTTGTTCAACTGTGTGTTCAGAGGAAAACCACATAATCCCCAAACACTTTTATATTGTGTTATCATGTGTGGATTTGTTTAGAGTTAGATTCAAAGGTCAGTGGTAAAGCAATTATAAGTTGGACCCAATTTGAGGAAGTGTGCTGGGATTGGTAATTATGAGATGGAGTCATTTTGTTGTGGATCACTTTCATGTGATTTTCGTGTTAACTGTTTCTACTGCCATGAAGAAAACATCCATTAAGAATTGAGACTGATTAGAAAGTTTTCACTGTTATGCACAAATATTTGCTCTTATGTCTTTGGAATTTACATCATTTACTGATGGCTTGGCCAATGCTGTTTAGCTCCTGTGAAAAACTGTATTGAGTTTCATACAATATTGTACTGTAATATTAATGAATACTTACACGAAAAAATCTAACAAAAATACTGTAATATGATACATAATACAAGAAAATGGTTTGTCATTTGCATTACTCTGTCTGATCTACCCTCTCCCTGATATTGGGCCACATGTGTTAATAAAAAACACAATGAATATTTGCCCTGGCAATGCAATGTGGGAAAAGTCTCGGGGCATACCTGATCCAGCCCTGACAATCTGATGTAGTGATTGTCCTATATGTTTCATTCATAGCATCTAAAATTGGTATTTAGTCATATACTTTCATCTCCAAGTGGAAATTATTCCTCACTAGTATTGACATTAGGGAAATATTTAGGTAGACAAATGTGGATGAGCCATAAACCAGTTTCTCACTGTAGATGTGAGAGGGCATGGAGCAATGTCCCATATGACTGCATAACACTGGCTGTTGACCAGTAGTAGTCTGTTGATTAGTTTAGAGTTGAATTTGCAGGCAGTGGGTAAGTGGGGCCAAATTTGAGGAAATGTTTTCAGATTTGAAATTGTCAGCTGCAGATATTGTGTTGTGATTTGCTTGATTAGATTTTGTGTAACCAAATGATCAAAAACCTGTTACCAAAACCTGTCTAATGTTTTGGGAAAAATATGTTTTGCAACACACAGCAAAGCTATGATCATCCTACAAACCTAAAACAATTAAAAGATGTAAATGGTTATGATAGATATTGACTGAGGTATTTTATAGGTTCTTTAATGTTTTTGCAACAATAAAACAATTTCTCAGCTGTACTCTTTATAGACACCTTCTCCAATTTATAAAAGAGCTACCTGCTTTGTTCACACACATCCAGCAACCTTTTACGATGGCAGTGGTGTTCCTGATGGTGGAGGATAATGAAAATAATATTTAAAAATATTATAAGTGATAATGTTTGAATCTTATGATATTATACAACTGTAGAATTGAAGAAAATACATTAACTGATTACAACCCAATCCCTAAAAGATTTATTTGCTCACGTACCTGAAATAGAGTGGTTCTCTAAACTGCACATGAGCTGTGCCTACCATTAGATTGTGCTAAATGAAGATCCAGGAAATATTTCACTATAAACAGACACAAAGGATTGTATACACGCACCAGACTACCTACTGGGGTTTCATCCAACCCCACTATTTCAGAGGACCATGGAGAGAATCTTGCAGAGTATTCCAAATGTCATGGTGTACCTGGGTGATATACTGGTGAGGGTTCTTTTAAACTCTGAGCAAGTTACTATTGTAACATACTCCATGAAGCTAACCTGAACAATTACACAATGCTGGAAAAAGAGGGAATTTCTAGGACATAAAATGTATGCTATAGGGCTACACCCAGTATAAGAGAAAGTAAGGACAATCAAAAAAGTACCTGTACCACAGAATATGACCGAACTGAAAAACAAAAAAACAAAAACAAAACAATCACAATATTGTTATCAAGAAAGCCTATTGTTTAAACATTAATGTTATGGCCTAGTCAAGCAAGTGTTTCTATAGGTGCAATAGAATAATTTAAACATTTTTTAAAAATAATTAGACTAGCATTATCAGAGTGAAGGGGCTATAGTGAAATGTAGTTCTTTAAATTGTCCATTGGGGGTATGAGTGTGTTTTCACAGAAATGTACCTTCTAATATAAAATAGGAAGTAGTAGGTTCAGAGAAATGGTAGTAATTTCCTAAACTGGCCTGGCCAAATTTGTTTCCTGCAAATAAAGAAAAAACCAAAGTTAATTAATGTGTCTCTACCTCATTAGTTGCTTCTCCAAAACCTGTGTGCACATTCAAAATAATTTACAGTGATGGCTGACTTCTTGTGGAGGTTTCCTGCTTAGTTAATACAGCTGGAGCAGGTTAAAACTTTACTTGCTGATATTAGTCCTAGAGCAGCTCAAGAACGTCACTGAGACATTTTTTTTTTCAGTGGCATTATACTGTATATTGCTCAGATAAGCTGTAACTACCTACATAGCAAGTATGGTGTGCAGAAACATACATTTTTAAATTGAATTGGAAATATTATTAAACATCTGCAGATTTTTTTTAAATGTGATTTTTTTTAGGCATGAAGTCCACAACAATAAGTCTCTCAAACATTTTTAGAATAATTATTCTGAATAGGATATCTTTTAAAAACATAAAATGATTTGAATACAGATTTATTCTGAATACTTACCACAGTTAGGATATTTCTTGTAACTTTACTGCTGGCCCAAGTGCTGCAGGGTGCGGGGCAGGACGCACAGACTCCCTTGATGTTGTAAAACATTTAATGACATTAAACATACACAACAAGGGTGGCACTCACACATAACACTAACTGAAAACATGACTGTACACTTAACATTAAACATAGAACACCTATACATTAATAACAAACAACATAAAACAACGTTGCAGCTATAATGATCAGAATTATCACAGAAATAGCGACAATGATCAACACTGGTGCACACACTGACAGGGGTTTAAATAGACACACAAACAGTAAACCCTACGCAGGTGTGTGCAATCCTGGAAGGCGTAGTTACAAAACAAATGTGAATCACCGTGCACGTATATTCAGATACATGGGAACAGCATTTGAAGACACTGGAGACTGTATTCTCTAGGTTGCAAGGTGCTTCATTAGTCTTAAATTTGGAAAAGTGCGAATTTGGAAAAAGCGTGATTAGCTACCTTTGAAAAATAGTGGGTCATGGACAGGTGCGTCCATTGGATGCTACGGTACAAGCCATCAAAGCTTTTCTGGTTCCTCAGACAAAACGGGACCTACATCAGTTTTTGGGGATTGCTGGTTATTTCCGTTGCTTTTGTAAAAACGTCTCAGATGTTGTCTTACCTTTGACTTCGCTTTTATGCAAAAACACTTCCTTTGTATGGAGTCCAATTTGCCAAAATGCTTTTGACTCTGTGAAAAGTTTTATGTGTAGTTCACCCATACTCATTGCTCCAAATTTTACAAAGCCTTTTAAACTTGAAGTGGATGTTAGTGGTACTGGTGTGGGTGCAGTACTCCTACAGGAGGATTCAGCTGGTACTGACCACCCTGTTTGTTACTTTTCAAGGAAGTTTGTAAAACATCAGTTAGCTTATAGTACCATTGAGAAAGAAGCCCTTTCTCTCCTTTTTGCTCTGCAACACTTTATCTTGATGGTAGTTTAGATCTAATCACTGTTTATACTGATCATAATCCTTTGGTGTTTTTAAAACAGATGTGCAACCCTAACCAATGACTCATGCGATGGTCAAAGATCATACATACTGTTCTTTTGTTTTTTTTCTCCCACATGTCTCACACGTGGGGGGTTCTTACACTCCTCGACTGCTGCAGTGCGCTCCTGGTCCAGTTTGGGATTTGGGACTCTCTGTGCACCTTGTTGCTGGCCCCGCCCTTCCTTGAGTGATTGCTGTGTCTTATATAAGGACCCTGCAGGAAGAAGATGGTGGCTTGCCCAAGCTCATTCATTGTAATCTTTTCTGTGCTTACCTTACCTTGTCTTGTGATATCCCTAGTTAGCTTGTGCTTGTGCTTGTGTAGATCTGTATGTCAGCATTCCCTGTGTTTTTTTTTTATTATTGTGATCCCTGTGATAGATGAAAGGTTTTTGTGTATGTTTATATGTATAATTACTGACTGTAGGGAGTGGTGCCTGTTTGTTTGGGTTTGGGGTTATTCTCTGTTTATTGTCAGGAAGTTAGTGTGGGATTGTATTTTATTTTTGTCCTGTGTAGTTAGTTGTGGTATTTCTTTTGGTAGTGTGGGTTTTGTTTGTTATGTTAGCAATTAGCCAACATATGTTATTCAGTGTTTGTGTACACACACACACACACACACACACACACACACACACACACACACACACACATATATATATATATATATATATATATATATGTGTGTGTGTGTGTGTGTGTGTGTGTGTGTGTGTGTGTGTGTGTGTGTGGTGTATGAATATATATATGTGTGTGTGTGTTCACCGTTTAAATATACAAAATTTCACCTTGTCTGCCAGTTCAGTCCAGTGATTTAATCATTCCACATACCATCCTGCTACCAGTATTTTCACAGTGCTGTTGCGACCTCACCACCTAGACAGGGTTGTAACAATGTTACTAACATACAAAATAATAGGAGATAAAGTGGAAAAGATAAACTAAGGATATTTGAGTTATAGAGATTTTATGCCACATAATCATGCAGATTTGCATGATATTTGATTAACTGAAAGTGCATTCCAATTATTCCAATTGCCCTTATAGTTACCAGCAAACTTAAGGAATTCCTCCATTTTAAGGGGGATTTCAAAATATAGGGAATGGAAACATTCACTTTCAAGGAAACTTAAAATTACATAAGGAGTAGTAATTTGGATTTATTTATTTTTTTCCAGATTATCATTATGCAGGAAGTTAATATTAAAGTTTACTTATCATGTCTCATCAAGATCTTCTGGTGAGACTGTTGGTTCAATTGATAATGTTCCTTTATGTGTGTGAGTGCTATTAATATTGCAAATATTTTTGCTGTAAGATATCAATGATATGGAAGTAACCTGTTCAGAAAAGATGCCAAAACAGATGGGAAATTTATCAGATTTATCAGATTAGTTTTTACCTAATTAGCTAATGTTGGTTATCCTTAGATTTTGGCTATAGCAAGCTGTTTAGCTAATATCAGCCAATGATTTTTTTTTTTTTTAATGTGAACAATATAAGGTCTGTTTTTGTAAAAAAATAAATGTTGGCTACTTTGACAGACAGAAAACTGCGTTTTTATCACGAGGAATATGACATTAACAACAACAAAAACCCACAATGTAACACATTAGAAGTCCATAAAGTTACATTTATTCCCAAATTAAATACACTACAGGTTCAGTAGTTTGCTACCACATTAGATAATATTGGAACTGTCTAATTACCCTGGTGGCAAGAGAAAAAAATCAACGCGACCTGATGTCTTCTGACCTTCAGGGTATCCCAAATGAAGGGATTTAATCTGCAGTTCCCTTAATCCCCATCACGCGATTATCATACAGCGAATATTACAACACTTCTTAGAGACCTTCTGGAATGGAATTCAGATATAATCTTTTACAGTTGTGCTTGCATTTCCCCCGTCATTTCTTACGGCAAGTTAGTGGCCCCGCCCGTTCGTATTGACGTCGTACGTAGAGGCGTTCGGTTAGCAAAACCGCTAATGCCTTTTCCTTTCAAGCCACTTCTGTCGATTCATTTTTGCAGAGAAGGAAACCGTGCAAAGCCAACATGAGGTACATCACGTAATTTTTTGACGATTTACTTTGGAGCTACCTTAACAGTGCGGTGTAAGTATCCTGCCTCATAATTTTATATCGTTCCTGATATATTGCCATGACGAAAATGATGCAGAAACAGTGGGGTGAAGGAAATCTTAAAATGCGTTACAATAGTAGGCGTCTCTGTTGATCTGCAACTTTAGGCAATAAGCGTAAATGTACTCCCTCGCCGACGCAAGGACATGGCTCCCTACTTTGTGTATCAATCGTCAATATAGTTGATAGTGCTGTAGATGTTGCAACAGTGGCTCATGTTTTCTACGTTTCCTTCAGTTCTGCTTCAATTACACAACTACCACAGCGGTCCAGTAAAGTAGTAAAGTAACGGAGCATCACCGATTCCCTAATTGTGTTGGCATAAAGTATGTAAAGATCTTTTAGCCCGGCGTTTGAAACATAGCGGATGTGCCACACACTTCATCGTGCGGCTGTTGGCAGGCGCAGAGAATTTAATCGCGCCACATGTGCAAACATACACAGGACTCTGACTTGAGGATCTGTATATCTTCATTCGTTGTTGTAATTTGATTTATTTTGCTACTAACAACCCATGTATATTTGCATAGGCAATAAACAGCTCTTGGCAATTGGCCAATTCATTAGAAACAGTGTCGCACCAAGATTCATAGATTATTATTTTCGCCCTGTTACTCTTCGGAGAATTTTACTGTGCTTTGTGTACAAACCTTTTACTTATTTTTATTTTTTATTTTTGCCTTCACGAAAAACTCTCCTGAGCTAGCTATGGGTACAAAGGAACAAAATGCAACTCTTTATTGTACTTTTGCAAACCTTTCTGTATGCTAACCTAGTTGAAATGATGTTATGCAGGAAATGGGTGTGACATCACTAGGTCCGCCCTGGACCATTTTTATCTTGATTTTATTTTTTATTTTAGTCTCAAATCCGCATTCTTTGATAAGTGTTCATATATAAGAAAATTCCACAGAGTGACTGCAGTACATTGTGGTTAAAGATGTAGATGTATTAAAAAAGGTTTCTAGAGTAACAGGACATTTCTGAACTGGTTTCACCTCATAGAGCTTCAGAATCACGTTGCTTTCACGTATGATGAAGGCCCTTCATCAGAAACATCCTGTTTCACTGGAAACTTTGTCTAGTGCACTACATACATATATAGTACTGTAACTAAAACTTTTAAAGTCCACTTAACCTTAATGTGCTACCTTATCTGCTCTTAATGGTTGATAGACATGACATAGTTAGACTGCTACAATAGAACAAAGTTTTAAAATTGAAAAATACTTATACCAAATGTGCCAACTCATTGTAAATTTAGCTGTGACATTTCACTGAATGGACAGTACTGGTTAGATTTCCAAACATAAAATTACTTATGTTTAGATAAAGCAAATTGAGATCTTTGCTTGTGACAATGAGACAGAAATAGCAGAATTAATTGTAATTAATTTGTGATTTCAGTTATTACATTGTACTTTGTTCTGTGAGCTTTTCCTTTAAGTATGGTTATGACTCAGAATGATTTAAAGATCTTCCATGAAGGACATGGGACATGAATATGATTTATTGTGGCTGTTTTTTTTTTTTTTTTTTTTTTTTTTTTTTTTGTAATGTAGAACATGCCTAAGAAACTGCAGTTGTGTGCGGTTTGAATAGATGCTGCTCTTTAAAGGGGACATTGCACATACATTTGTGCATCTGGAATGCTTACCAACCCACAAAATGTGAAACAAGACAACTGAGTAAGTTTCTTGTGGGCTGCAGATGTCAGAAAACATTGGATAAAACAAGCCCTTCAGATTTGGCTCCCATATATTCATCACTAATGGAGTCATTAGAATTATACTGCCTCCCATCTGAATATCGTCTCCCAAGGCTTGAGAACTAGCTTTGCAAAGGTGTATCGATTCTATATTATAGTAATTCATCAGCACAGAAGTGTACAGAAGGACGAAATCTACTCTAATCTACTCTAGCTCAGTGCATAATAAAAGATCTTTATTTAAATGATATAATATATACAGAATTATATATTACTAAAAAGTGCCAAAACAGTATAGGTATAAAGTATACAACCATTTAAACGTAAATAAACAGAAGTAAACAGAGATTAAAATTAAAAAGTAATGAGACACTTAAAACAGTATGCTGATGAAAGTGATGCGCAAGATAGATAAACATTAACAGTTGCATATGGAAATATATTCTAATTAATGTGAAAAAGCCACAAAAAAGTACCTTTTTTACAACCTGGGTCAGGGTCAAAGTCAAATTAATTTAGTGCTCTTTACAACAGTTGTCACAAAGCAGATTTACAAATGTCTGAGTTCAAGTCCCCAGTGAGCAAGCCAAGGGCAACAGTGCCAAGGAAAAACTCCAAAGAGCATGAGGGAAGAAACCTTGAGAGGAACCAAGATTTCAAGGGGGGGGGGGGGCAGCGGCATTGTCCTCTTTCAGTGCTTTGTAGGTTATTAGAAGCATTTTATAATCAATACAGAATTTTACTGGGAGTCAATTAGCTCAGATAGGAGTAATGTGATCAGATCTTTTTGTTCTAGTAAGAACTCTGGCTGCTGCATTTTGATCTAGCTGGATCCTTGTTTAGGCACTTAGTGGTACAGCCAGATAGTAAGGCTTTACAGTAGTCCAATCTTGAAGTGATAAATGCATGGACTAGCGTTTCTGCATCATGTGAGGAGCATATTCCTGCAAAACATTGCAAAGGTTGGAGAAAAGTGGTCCTAGAAATATTATGCACATGTGCTTTGAATCCATAGTTACTCCAAGATTTTTAACTGTTAGAGAAGATGTGATTGGGAGACCATAGAAGTTCATTAATTAGTTAGTGAGCAAGGACCTGGCTGTCTATGGGCCTAATAGAACCATTTCTGTTTTGTCAGGATTAAGTGAGAGAAAGTTTATCAATATCTGGTATGTGACATCCTTTATGCATTCTTCAATCATACTAAGATGATGTATGTTCTCTGGTTTGGCATATAGCTGAGTATTATCAGTGTAGAAATGGAAACTAGCAGTGTTTACATATAATGTCACTTAGAGGTAGCATATATAAAGAAAAAAGCAGAGGCCCTAAAATAGATTGTGGGTCACCATAGCTAACCTTGTTGTATGCTGAAAAGTCTTCATTTTTGTTAACAAAATGTTAGTGACCGGCTAGATAAGATTTAAACCAGGAAAGAGCTATTCCCCTAATCCCAACAACATTTTTGAGTCTATCTAGTAGAATGTTGTGATGTTGTGATGCTGCACTCAGATCAAGCAAAGAGACATAACCCTGGTCAGAAGCCAGCAACAGGTCATTAACTGGTATAATTAGTGCTGTCTTCATAGTATGATAAGGCCTAAACCCTGGCTGAAAGACTTCATGTATCTTGTTCTGATTCAGGTATGAGCTTAGCTGCTGAGCTACAGCTTTTTCTAGGATTTTGGAAATAAATGGAAGATTGAAGATTGGCCTGTAGTTTAACAGCTGACATGGGTTGAGGTTAGACTTTTTTGATAAGTGGTCAAGTGATAATTACTGCTAATTTGAATAAGGTATGTAGCCGATGTTCAAAGAGGGGTTTATTTAGTTTAGTAAAGGTTCAATTACTTTATGTAGGATTTCCTTTAGAAAGTGTGTGGGCAGAAAATCTAGGAAGCAAGTGGAGGATTTTGAAGATGAGATGTAAGTTTAGGTACGTGGTTATATGTCAAGAATTCTAGAGTCTTTTTTTGGCTTGGCTTTTCTGATCTCTAAGTAGTTGCCCAATGTCACGTCAATACTCTGAATGTTATCTCTAATGTGCTTAAGAAGAAATTAATGAGCACATTACTACTGTGTGAAACTGTAATCTGAGAATTAGTGTCCATTTTATTTTTAGTTGGATGTGCAGTTGTACTAAATAACAAAAATAATCCTAGATTTCTATTTTCTATAATGGTTGAGAGATAAGATGTTCGAGTGGTAATAAGTGCCTTTCTATACTTGAGAAGGCTTTGCTTCCATGCGAGCTGTAAGACTACACATTTAATGTGGCACCATTTACCATTTATTTTTTGAGTGTACTAACATTTTGTCCCCAATTTTCTTATTTTTAAGTGGAGCAACATCCTTGAGTGTGCAGTGAAATATTGATTCTAAGTATTCAGTCACTTGATCAAGTTCCTTGGGGTTTGAGGGTATTCCAGTCACAAATGACAAGTCTGGGAGATTCGTAATAAATCTAGAATATATTGCCTGAGGTGATTGTGTGTCTAATGTGGGAGCGAGGCGAGGTTAGTATATTGTGGCTCATATGTAGTTCGAATGAAATGAGTCAATGGTCTGAGATGGCAACAGACTGGGGTAGTATGACTACATTCTCTATGTATACAAGCATATGTCTGCCAGAGTGTTCTCTTATACATTGGAAGAAACCAAATGATTCTTATATTGAACTAAAGGCCAATCTCAGAGGAACTAGTGCATTATCAAAATGAATATTGAAATCATCAACAATAATGGCTCTTTCTACTAAAATGAGTAGATTATAGAGGAAATCTGTAAACTCGTTAATACATTCTGATTAGGGTCCTGGTGGCCTGTGGATGCCAGTTAGTGGAAGAGGCTGGTGGGCTTATTATTGATGGCTACATTGTTTATGCTAGTAAAAATAATTTTAAAGAACTTGAATTCATAATTAGCTTTCTGGTTTATGCGTAATGTGTCAGTATAAATAAGTACAGTGCCGTCTCCACAGCCAGTTAGATGAGGGAGGTGTACATAGCTGTAGCCATAAGGACATGCTTCATTTAAAGCTATGTACTCATGTGGCTTGATCCAGGTTTCTGTTAGACAAAGTATATTATATTTGTGATCTATGAGGATTTCATTTATCATGAGGACTTTAAATGTTGGGGATCTAACATTTAGTAAACCTAGCTTTAGATGAAAGGTGCAGGCAGTGTTCTGAGTCACTTACTTTAATACTAATTAGGTTATTAAGACACGCTTTTCTTGTTTTTCTGTATTTCTGCTTAGCTCGGGAAACAGACACAGTGTCAATATAGTGAACCTTTGGTGACGTCTTGTAGCAATCAGCAGACGGTTGGTTTAGCATCTTTGTCTTCTGCTCTGAATTGTCAAAGATTAGCTAGGTCTGTCAATAAGACTGTGGCTTATGTTACAAGAAAAGAAAGCAGTGCCCTCCCTAGTAGGATGGATACCATACTCCCTTAAATGGCCGTGCCCTAACATGTGATCCAATTATTTATGAACCCCACATTGTTTTGTGAACACCACTTGTACATCCAACAGTTCAGCAAAGATAACTTGTACATTATATTGCCATGCTGCATTGGCATGGGACCAGACCATACTACAGCTTCGGACATTGCCTTCGCAAATTGACACACTTCTACAGTGTTATTCTTAGTCATTTCTGATTGGCGAAGGTGTATATCATTAGCTCCTAAGTGAATGACTATCTTAGAGAACCTACGCTCCAATTTGGCATAAAATTGGGCAATTTTATGGGGTCTGACTCTAGTTATAATATATATTGTTGCACCACAATGTTTTCTCTGGCAGCCAAGTCTCTGGGTTCATCCCAACAGTTGCAATAGTAGTGCAAAGCCAAACTCCCGCTAACACACCCTGTGGAAGAGGGGGTGGGGTGAACAGTTCATTACCGTTATCAGTGGCTCATTATCATTTAAAGGAACAAGCACTCAAACTGGGCATTCGGAGCAGGCCTGTTTTGACATGGTGAGAAGGGTGCTGTGGTGCTTGATATTTGTATCGACCAAAGCATGTTAGACATTTCATTAAGACCCAAGGGAACTGTCACCTTGTGTAACAGAGGTATAATGGGTTCCCTTTAAATGTTAGATGAAGTTTGTATGTAAGTGAGTGCCATGTTCTAGATGTCTTAGGGACATGCCATTATGGAGTGAAAATGGTTTGAAACCCTGCCACCCAGTTATATAGACACTCGCACACAACACAGTATGGCATAGTCTAGGTCCCTGATTAAGCTTTAAAACCTAGAGTAGGTAAGCATACTTGAGTATTGTATGTTCTTTTGAGTATTGTAAATCTAATGAAATTTGCAGGACATTTTAGGATGTTATTCATTTATACTGTTTGTTTGTGACAGTTTGAGGTTTGACAGTTTGAGGATCTGCTGTATCTTGTTTCTTTTTTTTTATTAGACATTATTGTCATTTGGTGAAATTATACTTATCAGTGGTTGTTTGTATGTTTCTTTGTATTTGCACTTTCATGCTATTGGAAGTTAGTAAAAAGCATTCTTCCCAAAATCAGTATGTGATCTTACAGGAAGCTGTAGGAAGGAAGTGATCTTATAAGACTTGTGTCAAATGTGGAACAAAAGGAAGCTCTGTGTTTGTGCATGTGCACATCTGTATGTGTATATGTGTAAATGTGCATAGGGCATGTGCTTGTGTGCACATAAAGCTGGTGAAGTCTGAATGTGGCACAGCATTTTCCTTGTATTGTTGTTGAGTGAGAAGGATAATAATTGCGGCATCTCACAGTCAACACTCGGAGGCTTTTATATAAGTCTGTGTAATTCTGTGAGAACTGGTGGCTGAATATAGTAGGTAAAGCAAAAATCTTTTTTTTTGTTGTCTGGCTGACCAGGAGCATCTGATCAGCTATGTTTTCTTTATTCAAGTCTTTATTTTATTTTATTAAACTTTTTTTTTTTTTTTACAAAAATTTCTTAAGTGCTTTTTGTTGCTCTTGTTCCCGAGGCCTCAAACTGATTTCAGCGTAGATAAGAGCTGTGTATTGTGGTAGGTTAATGCAGGTATTGGCTAAACTTAAATCAACAAAGTGTTTCCTCTACAAGCTGTCTTTGCTTCATTTATTTAATTTATTCAAAAAATGCTTGTTTTAGTCAAAAGAAACTGTATTATGTATTATATTTTGTTATATGATGCCGAGATAAATGTGATTTATTTTCAGTGAACGTGTGTCTGAGTGGTTGATTCCTTAAAGGGAATGCAAATTTGAAAGACAGCTGAATTGATGCAACACCTGGTCTGCAGTTATGCCCGTGATAAGCAGATATGGCACCGATCCGATATGTATCGGAATTGGGCCAATATCAGCAAAAATGCTAGATAGGAAGGAATAACCATCTTGAAAACATTATCAGATTAGATTTATATTGGTTTAAGCAGAGCTTGAGTGAAGAGGAACTCGCAGTAATAGTAGTCTCTCTCTGTCAGCCATATTGAGCAGAGAGAGAGAGTGAGTGATGTGTGTGTTCACATGCGTGTAAAGGGTAAGTACAGTAAAGCTGACAACCAAACAGGTGATGACCAAGGCAGTATCTCAATAAGAGATGTAAATGTACTCTCAAGAGAGCAAATGTCATGTCAATAGTCTTGTAAACAAAGTTTTTTTGTTTTTTAGAATTTTATTTATTTTCATCTGTCATATCCAAACATGCCATCTGTAAAATAGTCTATAATACATCTCACACAAAACAGTTAAACGACAGCTCCGCAGTGGCTTTTAATGAAAAATATTGAATCTGTATTAATATAGGGTAACATTAAAATGCATCATATCGGGGTCAGACCTGTACCAGAAAAATTGGTAGGGTGCCATCTCTAATGAAAAGTAATAATTCATGTTACTGATGGGATGCTGTACATTTCTTAGGTTATATATGTTCAGATACACTGCAAGACGGCCTCATGAACTGTAAATGAAAACAATAGCTTTTATTTTATTGTCTTGGCTCCTCTCAAGGTTTCTTCTTCATGCTCTAGGGAGATTTTCCTTGCCAATGTTGCCCTTGACTTGCTCACTGGGGGGCTTGGACTGGAAGATTTGTAAAACTGCTTTGTGACATCTGTTGTAAAAAGCACTAAATTAATTTGACTTTGACCCTGATCCAGGGTGTAAAAAAAAAAAAAATTTCAGTGTCTTTTGCACATGAATTCGAATATATTTCTATATGCAACTGCTAATATATATATGTATGTATATATATATATATATATATGTATATATATATATATATATATATATATATATATATATATATATATATATATATATATATATATATATATATATATATATATATATATATATATATATAAATAAAGAAATTTGACTTTGACATTTTAAACACCGTTGCTGTTTGTTAACTTTGGAAATTAACACATTGCCTTTATATTGTATTTAATGTTGAATAGGGTTCTTAAAGTTTTTAATTAAATATGCTTTAATGTGATAATTTTAATTATATACTTTTATGTGCTTCTAAAATTGTAAGTATATATAATTATATACTTATATAAAATTATTAGAAGTCATAAAATAGGCTTACGTTGCATTTAAAAAGTGAGCCAGTTGAATATGCGTGCACGTGATCGGGATGGCCTCATTTTAAGCCAGGAAGAACCCATGATTGGTCTCATCATGTTGACACACATGAGTTCAGTCAGTCCTTTCTTTTTCTAACATTTCACTGAGGAATTTAAAATTGACAGCAGTAATGTGAACTTCTCACCAAAACCAATATGGTGCAAGGGGACCATAATTTAAAGCATTATGGCTATCTACTACTCAAAATGTTCTAAACAGTCAAGCTATTAAAAACCTCTGTTTACAGTGAACATATATATGATGTCTTTTGTTTAAACACTGCCACCATTGTTGATCCTTGTTTCTCAATTATATCAGTTACCAGCGTTAGGAAACAGATTGGATGACAATCTTGGTTATAGCATCTATTATATTAGTATTATTAGCAGTATGACAATCTAGGTAGTTTAGGCCTAAACCTTGAAGAAACAACGACCTCAATTTTTTAATTAAAATACATGTGTAGGTCATCTGCCACTTATGCCAGGTTCAAACTATGATTTTTATACAAATCATGTCAAAATCTGAGTTACAGCCAAAACATTTCCTGTGTCAGGGATGAGTAATGGGCCTTGTAGTGTGACAATCGAGCACAGCAATGAGGCATCTGGGAGACCCCAATGAAAAATATAGCATGTCAGAATTTTTTGTATTTTCCTGCCTAGTTTGACAACTCATATGATGTGTTCCTTGAAGTTAACAAATGGTAAGACATGGTGCTCTCTGGTGCACATATGCAAACACTGAGTTATGCTATGCTCTTGACATCTTCACACATTTGTTATCTTATGTTCTGGCCTGTAGGCTCATGCCAGTGGCTGAATCAGAGCTGTGCTGATATTCAGTATAACAGCATGACCTCAAGTGTGTGATTGCTTTTATTCAACAGTTCTACAAGCACCAGGTATTAGTAAACAGTAATAAGCTACAAGGAGGTTCCCAATTTTTATGTTTTGGGGTAATGGTGGTATCCACCTGTATATAAATATATAAAATACAAAATATGTAAATATGTTTGTATTTTCAAAGAAAATATTTAAAATTCATAAATTATATAGGTAGTATTTTCAAAGCAAGTATGTGTGTATATGTATGTATATGTATGTATGTGTGTGTGTATGTATATATATATATATATATATATATATATATATATATATATATATATATATATAAAATGTGTGTGTGTGTGTAAGCAACGAGCATATATATATGTGCTTTGAAACTATTACCTATATAATTTGGCAAATATTACATGCATAATGTATACATTTGAAATGTTGTGGTAAATATTTATGAATGCATTATAAAGTATTGTATGTAAGATGCTCTAAATGTTTTATATGGATACCCATAAAGCATTAGCTTATCTTTTTAACCTTTTTATTAAACACTGTTAATACCCCTCACCCCCACTTTTTAGCCACCACTACCACCAGTGCCTCCTTTCCCTACAATGGTAGTGTGTACACAGTCATTCATTCATGTGTGGTTGTGAGGTGTAGGGCTCAAATGATGGCATAGATGTCAGATCATTCATTTAATTTACTTTGTTAATGTGTCTTTCTATAGCTGGCCTAGTTTATGCTATCACCTGGGGAGACTCTGACCTAGAAAAAAAATAACTTGTCAAAAAACTTAAAATCTCCAACTCATTCATTCTCTCACTCTCTTTTTGATCCCCTCAGTACTCTACCACACCAAGTAGGACAACACATTCTGTTCTGTTCTAAGACTTTAAAGACAAAGAAAGCTTCCTAAGAACCATATAAAAATATTGTATGCAGATTACAGATTGCCATAAAGAAAGAAATGTCAAGATTTCAAGTTGAGGTTTTTTATTGTCATTTCAGCTATATAGAGGTGCACAGTGAAATGAAGTAATGCTCCTCTAGGACCATGGTGCACAAAAGAACATAAGTATGAACTGACCAGTGCACATCACTGAGTGGATGTGCAAAGGATATACCATACTGTCATATTTTAACAAGTATTCCTATTGCATAATTATGTCACCCCACAGTACCATAATTTAAGAAAACAACATTGTTAAATGGAATACAGTAATTTTGAACCCACTGAAGCCTCAGTGCATTTTGTCTGTTTTTGCATATTTTCTTAAATTCACTTTAAAGGTTCTTACTTATAGCATGATACCCATTTCAAAATCAAAATGTTCGGACCAATCTCAGCTCTCTTAATACGCGACCTAGAGCACTGCATAAATAAATATGGCCATGAAGCTGAAAATATGAGGTCCAATTATCATATTTCAGGTGAAAACATATCTTTCCTAATGTTAACCAACTGTTTTGGTGTTTGAAGCTTACCAAATTGTTTGGTTCACAAAAACAATGAAGTATATGAATAAAATAGTATAGAAATGTGTATTAAATATCTAAAATGGCATTTTTTGTAAGCATTTACTGAGTAAAAGTGTGGTCTATCACATGACTTTCACCAAATCCTAGAAAGACTGAAATAAAAACGTGAACAATGACTATATCACATGTCAAGCTTCATGGAGTATCAATATAGCAAGCTTCATGTGTGCAAATGAAAAATGAGCATAACAACTAATTACCAAAAAATGGCAAAAAACACAAAAGTCTCAGCTGCACAGAACAGCACAGAACTTACCTTACACACACACACACACACACACACACACACACACACACACACACACACACACACACACACAAAAACTTTAACAAAGTAAACTTTTACTAATGGACAATGAATTTTGTCAAACAAAAGTCAGGAGTATTGTATTCAAAATCAAATTTTGCACAGAAGCAGCATTTAGCTTGCTAGCTAGCTAGCTAGTAGTAGACATTGCTAAATATGACCACAGAATCTAAAGCCACTATTATAGCAATTTTGTAAAATAACATTCACTTAACCATCGACCTCTTTTATTTTCATATTCTTCATCAAAGAAATCAAGCCCCTCAGGCTCTAAAGCTCTGTTATCTTCATCACTACTTTCCAAAATCGCTGCAACTTCAGCAGCTGTAAACGTTTTGCAGATCATTTTTGCTAGCTAGCTATATGTCGATTGAACATGGAAGGAAATGTTTCTGATGTGAAGGGTAAATCCTACAGAAAGGGCATATTCTACAGTCTCAGGAAATGTTCAAGCCATATTTCTACGGTGTCTTACTGCAAATATATTAATAAAAACATCACAATACATCAAAGCTGACACGTCAGCACGTGTGTCGATGACCATGGGTTAAATATTTGTTGTCAGTCTCTGAGAGCTCAGGAGTCTGGTGGCATAGGGGAAGAAACTGTTCCACACTTTGGCTGTAAGGGCCCAAATGCTTTTGTACCTCCTCCCAGATGGTAGGAGAGAGAAGAGTTTGTGTGAGGGGTGTGTTGGCTCATCTGCAATGCTGGTAGTTTTTTGGAAACTGCAGGTATTGTAAACATCCATGATGATGGGGTCAGTTACTATTCTCTGCAAGGTCTTGCAGTCTAAGTTGGAGCAATTGGAAAATGAGGCAGTAATCCTCAAGGTGCTCTCTATTGTTCCTTCTGCAGAACATGTTGAGGATGGTGGTAGGTGGATGATCTTTTTTCAGCCTTCTCAGGAAGTAGAGTCACTGCTGGGCTTTCTTGGCTATTGAGCTGGTATTGAGGGTCCAGGTGAGGTTCTCTGCTTTATGGACACCAAGGAACTTGGTGCTTATAATGATTTCCACAGAGGAGTTGTTGATATTGATTGGGGAGTGATCACTGCATACTTTCCTGAAGTCATCCACCACCTCTTTTGTCTTTTTCCACATACAGAGACAGGTTGTTGACTTTGCACCAACCTGTTAGCTGCTGCACCTCCTCCCTCTAGGATGACTTATTGTGTGCTGCTGAGACCTACCACAGTTGTGTCATCAGCAAACTTGATGATGTGGTTTGAGGTTTGCATTACTGCACAGTCATAGGTGATCAGAATGAACAACAGTGGACTGAGCACACCAACAATGTGGTGATCCTGGAGATGCTGCTCCCGATCCAGACTGACTGGTGTCTCCCAGTCAAAAAGTCCTGGACCAGTTATAGAGGAAGGCGATCATGCTCAGTATTCTCAGTTTTTCAGTCAGATTCTGAGGAATAATGGTGTTGAATGATGAACTGAAGTCTATGAACAGCAATCTGATGGGTATACGTTTTGTCCATATGAGTAAGGGCCAGATGAAGAGTGGTGGCAATTGCATCATCTGTTGAATGGCTGGGATTTTCTGTGAACTGTAAGGGGTCCAGAGAGGAAGGCTTTTGTGTCTTGATGTGCCTCATGATGAGTCTGTGGATTCAGTTATTACCGAGCTTTTTGTGTTTCAAAGCGTGAAAGTGTTTTAATTTCAAGGTTTCGTTTATGTAGTTGGTAGCATCATTTAAATCATGAAATAAGCACATATATAATTTAAAAGTATATTATTAATTTATCTATACATTTGACACATTTAATTATTTACAATCTCAGGTATTTATTAATCTGGTATTTATTGCCAAATGATCCCAAAAACCCTCTGTAGTTAACTGCCATTTCTTATTTGAATTGCAAACTTCTTACATCACGCATATATGCTTATGTGAAGCATGTACTCCCTCCCTCCTTCTCACAACATACACACACATTTCATTACAGTGCAATTGTATTTCAATGAAAGAGCGGTATCGTGGATCTGGCACTTTTTGTTGGGGAAAAGTTTTTGTTTTTGTCTCCTCAGTTGAAGGATTGTCTAGTGTGTGACCATGTGTAATGTGCACATCTATTCTCAACCAAACCACAAGAGTAAAATGTTATGTAGTATGAGCTGTATAGCAATTCAGAGATTTTGAAAGTCATGGAGTGGACACTTGGCATAAGTCTTCTCCAAGCCCATTTGCTCCATGTGAGACAACAGAGTAAATTTGTACCCATGCAGTGCCCATGCACAAACACACTCATCCACAGTTTTTCAGCATCCTTCTCTCTGTTATTCTTTTCTTTGCATGCAGTGCACAAGAACACACACACACAAACTATTTATAGCCTCCTTCTGCCTAGGCTGTTTTTTCTTAAGTATGCTCAAAAAAAGGAAGTTCAGTGTATTCTGTATTTATGTATTGTATGTATTCTAAGCTTCTGTTGTTTTCTGGTGTTTTCATATACTTAGTAGTGCCCTGTTTCAAGGTATGCACACACCAAAGCTGCATCTATTAGTATTTAGATCTGCTCTGAATTATCTAGTAAACACTACCTGTATTGATTATCTAACTTAACTGATTTCTAAACCTTAGTCTACGTTCAGTACTTGATCTACTTTCAGTACTCTCCTAAGTTTCACATTTGCTTCTAAGATACTACATACTTGGACATGTTACACTAAATTAAAAATGAAAATTTCATTTTGAAAGGGAGATGACTCTGGTGCATCATTAATGGGATGTTCAAATATTCTGCCTGACCAGCTCACCTATCAGTTGTGGGTTTATTTTATGTTGGTGATGGGGTAGAGGATGGAAAAAACAAAACAGGGACAGTTACCATTAAGCATCTGGAAAAAAAAATGTGTGCATGCATATCTTATATACATAAGATATGCATGCACACATTTTTTTTATACATGTATATTGTTGTATGAAAGGTATACACCTTTCATACAACAATATACATGTATGTTTTTAAATGACAGTCACACCAACTGATTTTTTTTAAACAACTTCTCACAACAACTTATCAGTCCATCAGTTTTAATCAGCTCCATCATTATGCAACCCCAGTTGCCTAAGTGCAAGTTGCCTTTTTTCTGTAAGGAATTCACCATGAGCATATTAATGAATACACTATGTATAGACCATGACTGACCCAGAGGTGAACATTTATTATATTATTGTATTAATACATATTAATGATTAATAACAAGTACAGGATAAAGGTGAAGCATAGAAAAAAGTAGAAAACCTACAGTTGATGAATCTTCACTGTGTGTTTATGTGCATGGGTGTTCAGAATTTTTCCATTCTTTGACAGATGAAAGCTGTTCTATGTGAGTTTTTTTTTAGACTAACACAGGAAGTGGTGAGCCTTGCTAATGTCTGCTTATGTGTGTATATACATATATGTGCTGACAAATGCAGCATGCTGTGGTGACAGGATACAACCATTTTTGCTCTATTTGCAAACCCAAGCTTGTGAAGAGGAGATATGTTCTAGGATCACTCATCAAATTATGTAGTCAGTTTTAAACTATAAAAAACATGCTGCCTCACTATAATTCCAAAACAAATCAAGCCCCTAAATTTTATTTTATATGAACTTGTTGTTTGTGATTTTTTTTCAGAACACTCAACATTAAGAGGCTGCATTATCAGAAATCTGATGTAACATTCACTATTGTTGCTGATTTTTAGTACTATCACAGACAATGCTGCATTTTTAAGGAGTGCAAGTTGGCTTTTGCTGTAATGACATTGCATCATGGATGACAGCCCACCACTTGAAGCTCAACCCCAGTAAAACCAAGCTTCTATACATCCCAGGTACTCCCAACCCTTAAACATGACCTCACAGTTTCCTTTGAGAACTCCCTAGTATCACCATCCAAAGCTGCCTGTAGCCTGGGCATAACAACCAGCAGTCGTTCTCAACTCATGTTTCAAATCTAACCCAGTCCTTTGCAACATACGAAGGATTCTGCCCTTTCTCTCGCAAGAAGCTACCCAGGTGTAAGTGCAGTCTCTTGTGATCTCAAAGGTAGACTTCTGCAATTCACTACTTGCTGGTCTTCCTCTAAGGGCC